>NC_036622.1:2101235-2369233 GCF_900079805.1 Fusarium fujikuroi IMI 58289 | reverse complement strand
AGGGTACGTACCTATCTCTGGGAAACCTACTAGGTGAGATTGATGAGTTGACATGCTATTTACAGATAAAGTCACAAGTCGAAGATTTTAATTCGGTCTCAATTCTATGCTGTTCGATGTTCTGTTTACTTTGAGACTCTTCTAGTTCCCATTTCTAGTACTGATATATTGTCTGCGTTGGGAATATCGTAGTGATTGCAAAGCATGGTCTCAGGGCTTATTAATGCAAGGACTTTTAATATCAATCTTATCTAAACTCATCAACCCGTCGATCATACGGTCACTCTGGCAGTTCCCTAATTTGGGTCATTGTGAACAAGTCGGTGGAAACTATGCCTATGCCAGACCCGAAACCCGACAACACACCAAGGTAGACCCGAAGACCACTACAACATGCCATGACTATCATCACTTGTTCCCGAAATGCGAGAGAGCCTGTATCGTTGTAAAGTCGATCAACTGAAACCGACTCTGAAACAACGTATATAATCCATCGCCTTTCCTCTTGGATTTCAGCACGCACTAGCACTAAAAGCCAAGTCAACACCATAAGTACCCGAGTAGGCAAGGTAGCCATGTCTTCAGAACTCATCCAGCAGATCCAGGCGGAACTCGACGCCGCCACGACTAGATACATTGATCGTAATTCTCGATCCAAGGCTCTTCATGATGAGGCTCTCAAATCAATGCCTGGCGGAAACACGAGGACTGTTCTGCATGCTAGTCCATTCCCTGTTGTGATCAAGTCTGGCAAAGGCCATCAAATTACTTCTGAGGATGGACACACGTAAGTCTTATGGGCTATTGCAGCCAGCAGTTCTGCTTACAGATCACATAGTTACACAGATTTCACCGGCGAGTTCACAGCTGCTCTCTATGGGCATTCCAATCCCGTCATTATCTCGACTATTCGAGATGTACTTGACAATGTAGGCATGAATGTTGGGGGCAATACAGCTCAAGAGCAGATATTCGCTCGTGAAGTCTGCAGCCGCTTCAATCTGGAACATGTGCGCTTCTGCAACTCTGGTACTGAAGCGAATATCCACGCTCTAGCAGCTGCCAGGGCTTTCACCAAGAAAAGAAAAGTCGTCACTTTCAGTGGGGGCTATCATGGTGCTGTGATAGGGTTTAAGGGGGGGGAACCAGAGGCCAACAATGTCGACCTGGACGATTGGGTTGTGGCCAGATACAACGATCTTGACAGCGCTCGTGCTGCTATCCAGAGCGAGGGTGTTGCTGCAGTGTTGGTGGAAGGGATGCAGGGCTCTGGAGGTGGCATTCCCGGACACCCTGAATTTCTGCAGGGCTTACAGGAGATTGCTGGAAAGGTAAGTCTGCGTGCTCTATCAGCTCCATCTTATATACTCACAGGTTCAGGCCGGCGTCTTGTTCATCATGGACGAAGTCATGACCTCCCGTCTCTCAGGAGGAGGTATCTCCGAGATGAGGGGGCTCAGACCAGACCTCAAGACATTTGGAAAGTATCTCGGCGGAGGCCTGGCTTTCGGTGCTTTCGGCGGTAGAGCAGATATCATGGCTGCTTTTGATCCACGGCTTCCCACTGCTCTCTCGCATTCAGGCACTTTTAACAACAACACTCTGGTGACACACGCTGGCTACGCTGGCCTAACAAAGATTTACACGCCTGATATTGCAGCCCAATTCACGAGATCTGGAGATGAGCTCAGGGACCGACTCAACGCAGTAACAAAGGGCACAAGAGTGCTCTTTACTGGTATCGGCACTATCATGGGAGTCCATTTTCCAAGGGACGGTTCTCGTGCAATCGAAAGATCTGGCGAAGTCGAAGAACTCGATTCCTTGAGGGATCTCTTTTGGCTTGATATGATGGAGGAGGGTTTTTGGCTCGTGCGAAGAGGATTCATGGCTTTGGTGCTCGACACTCCCATGGACGAGTTTGATAGATTTGTCAGTTGTGTTGAAGCATGGGTTTCTAAGCGTGCTCAAATGGTTAGAATCTAACTGAAAGTCGTGTTATGAGACATTTATTAGACCTTTATTCGAATAATTATACAGGTTGATAGATATCTCCGTTTTATTTGTCTGATGATATACATGGTCTATAAGTTGTTCAAGTGCTTGTTCAGCGTCTGATTGGTCAGTCACCTTACCATTGCATACAGGTAGGTTGTCTTGCATTGGTCTCCACTTAATTCTTTATCTTCACCAAGGCAAAGGTCTCTTTGTTCTCAGTACAACTCCATACTTACACCTTCAATCGCGCTTTTCTTACCTTCTCACCCTCGAGCCAACCAACCGTTCAATCTCCATCACATCACAAAACCTCCAACGATGGATTTCCAAAATCGCGCCGGCTCGAAATTCGGCGGTGGAGGCGTCGCTTCTCAATCTGCCACCAACGCCGACCGTCGCGAACGTCTTCGCAAGCTCGCTCTCGAGACCATCGACCTCGACAAGGACCCCTACTTCTTCAAGAATCACGTCGGCTCATTCGAGTGCCGTCTTTGTCTCACGGTCCACCAGAATGATGGCTCCTACCTCGCTCATACCCAGGGCAAGAAACATCAGACCAACCTCGCCCGTCGCGCTGCTCGTGAGCAAAAAGAAGGTCGTCAAGGTGCCGTTGACCCAGCTACCGGCCTCCCCATTGGAGTCACAGGTGCAGGCTTCGCGCAGCGTCGCAACGTCGTAAAGATCGGACGCCCCGGATACAAGATCACCAAGATCCGCGACCCTGTCTCCCGTCAGCAGGGTCTGCTCTTCCAGCTCCAATATCCCGATGCGACCCCCGAAACATCTCCCAAGTGGCAGGTCATGAACGCCTTCACTCAGCACGTCGAGGAGCCCGACAAGAACTTCCAATACCTACTCGTCGCCGCCGAACCTTACGAGACGGTTGGCTTCAAAATTCCTGCCCGTGAGCTTGACAAGCGCGAGGACAAGCAGTTTGCCTTTTGGGATCCGGATGCCAAGGAGTATTGGATCCAGGTCATGTTTATGACTGAGCGCGAGGAACGCTTCAACGCGGCTCCTGGTTTGACGGCAAGGAGGTAATGGCCCATTTACTGACCCTCTGGTGGTCATGGTTATTTGCATCTTGGGAGTAAAGAAAAGGATATTCGGGTCATGGGACGGCGTCACAGGGTTTTTTTTTTTTTTTTAATTGTGCAATAATTCTGTCTGAAGCATCCAAGGCTCGAAATAAACACCAGTAGAGCCTTGTTACTATATACGGGCTGCCCAATTTCATGTATAACTTATCACTCAATTCCATGTGATCACGGCGCAGCAGTTTTAGACTTCGAGATAGTTAATCATAGGCTGTATTTCAAATGGCATGTCTCAAACGACCCAGTTCAGATACATGCACTGTCACGAACGATACATCTTCATTTTTTAATTTTTATTTTTGCTTCAGTATCTTATTATTGACTTGTACAGCAGTTCTGGAAACTCGTGTTTTGTTACATGTCCTGTATAATGCGATGCAACCTGACCGACTTTGTATGCCCCTCCATCTGAACCAGACCTGCTACCATAGTATCATCAAAAACATGCATCGAAACAGCCAAAAGGCTCAGCAAACGGACAAGCCCCGCACATTGTTTGCTTCGTCTATCATGTCATGAATAACTGCTTGAAGAACCCGTTGTACTCGTCCGAGTTGACGTCCCCTTTTCCATCGACAGCGCCCATTCACAGAACTAGGTTCGCTTCGTGGAGAGACCACCATGCCACCTCAACCCATTTATCGGAAGTTGTTATCAAATCGCTTGAATGTATAGCCGATGAATGGCAAACTCATCTCTGGAGACTCCTCGACCTTGTGGCCTTGCTGGATAGCCTGCGCCTTAAGGACAGTGGCGTTATCGGTCTGATCAATTTCATCAGTAGGGAAATAAGTCGTGTCGATGTTGGAGGTCAAGCGGGGCTCAAAGGGTGCGCGAATACGACGAAGGCTATCAAACTCAACACCGCGGAAGAACGCATGGCCCTTGATTTCGTGGGCACCACCACGGCCGAGACGGTTCTCTGTGTTACAGACCATGCTACTTTATGTTAGCAACTAGCGTTCCCCTTGACTCTCAAGATGATTGCTTACCTTCGGATAAGATGCTCCGCATCAGTACCTAGTGTGATATCATCTGGAAAGTACAGAGTTTGTCTCCAGTTGACAATCTTGCGGTATGTGTCATGGCTGTCTTCGGCGCAGAAAGGAGGCCAGCCGACCAGACACTCGAACATGATCGTGCCGAGTGACCACCAGTCACAGTCGAAGGTGTAGCCGTGGCCAGTGAAAATCTCAGGAGCAATGTAGTCAGGAGTTCCGACGGTCGAGTACGCCATAAGTCTTCGAGATCGTCTCCAGTCGTTGATCTGGGATCGATTGCTGACTGTCAGGTTGATTTGATCAAGCGCAACCGAGTTACGGTCGCGAGGCCTGTTTGATCTACCTTGCAACAGCTGCTGATAATAGTTATTATCATGAAGCCTGTGGAAGCCAGTCGACAGGCCAAAATCTGTGAGTTTGACATGACCTCCGCGATCGAGGAGAATGTTGTCAGGCTTGATATCACTATCGAGGGTCAGATGCTGCTCGCGGGAAAACAGGGGTGAGAGAGCGTGATACATACCGGTGGATGAAGCCCAGCTTGTGGACAGCCTCAATAGCGAGAACAATCTCCGCAATATAAAAGCGAGTGATATCCTCCGAGAAAATTTCATACTTGATAAGCATTGTCATTAGATCTCCACCGGGCAAGAATTCCATTAGCATGTAGAGGAAGTATGAGTCCTGGAAGGTAGTGTAGAGCTTGACGACCCATGGACTGTCAGACTCTGCGAGAATGTCTCGCTCTGATCGAACGTGTGCAAGCTGGTCCTTCTTAAACATTTCTGTCTTTATCAGAGACTTCATAGCATAGACCTTGCCATCACCCTTCTTCTGCACGAGCTTGACCTCTCCAAAGGCACCCTTTCCGATAATCTTTACAGTATTATAGTTTTCGGGCTTGTCCTTGGTACGAAGGAAACGCAGATACTGGCCTTCTTTTCTGCCAGCAGTGGACCAGAGCTGCTCACGTCTAGCGGCGCCCTGTGAGGGGTCCTGAAGCTTCTGCTCCAATTCACTTTGTCTGTATAGTGATTATGAGTTAGTTGCACAACTCTCATGGACAGGAGCGAGACCGAGGCACGTAGGCACATACCTTTGGTTGCGCTCGCGGGCACGCTTGACACTATCCTTAAAAAAGTCGGCGGCGAGCTGGGAACACTTCTTTTGGTTGCTATTGACATTTGTACCATATCGATCAGGGTTTCGCTCGGGTGCACGTTGGAATTCTTCTGCGGGGGCAGAGGCCTGTGTTGGCATAGGAGGGGCGTTCATGTAGCTGTTGTAGCTAGGCTGCTGTCCTGTACTACCAGCGGTCCTGGGACGCTGACCTGGAGAGGGACCTCGAGCATAACCTTGCCCTCGAGCAGCACCTCCGAGGTTCTGATGAGAGAACTGGTGAGCGAGGCCTGTGTTTGGGTCGTTGGTGCCCGGTGTATTGGATCGTGGTTGATACCCAGCTCCCTGAGCATAGTCATTGGACTGCTGCTGTTGCTGG
Organism: Fusarium fujikuroi IMI 58289; assembly: GCF_900079805.1. Taxonomy (NCBI): domain Eukaryota; kingdom Fungi; phylum Ascomycota; class Sordariomycetes; order Hypocreales; family Nectriaceae; genus Fusarium; species Fusarium fujikuroi. Next base: position 2,363,639 of record NC_036622.1, on the reverse strand, counting down.
CCGCTATACTGGGCATATTGGTTCTGGTTAAAGTAGCCCTGGGGCGCATAGCCACCAGCATATTGTTGCTGCTGCTGCTGACCTTGGGGTTGCAACCCACCAGGCTGTTGACCTGAAGCTGAAGGGAAAACGGGCTGCGGGAAGGTCGAAGGCGTAGTGGGATATGCTGCCCTGTCCGAGGCGGTCAAACGGTCGTTGCCGTTGCCAAAGTTAAGATAGAGGCGATTGTTGTTGTTATTGGGATCCATCTTGTCTGATTGCGACGTCTCGATCGCTTCGTTTCGCCCTGTATCGTATCGACAAGTTGGTAAACAACTCTTGGAGAGATGAAAAGAATAAAGACTGAGGTGGGAGTCGAGATGGCGGACAAGTTTCAGGGGAGGGTCATGTCCAGGGGCTGTGGAGGGGAGAGCGAGGGGCGGCGCGGGACTAGAGCTACCTTTCCGCAGGAAGGTCAGTTACAGTTGGCACCTTAGCTGCTTAGTATGTACTGCCAACTGCCCGGAAAGTGCCTGGGTACCTAGGGGAGTACAATACGGGTAAAGTAGCACCAGAGCCACCTCTGGCGGGAGCACCAAGAGACTGGTGCACGGTCGGCAAAGGTCTCAGGTTGAAGGAGAGACGAAAAGAAATCAAAATGGATGATTTTGAGAGAAAGAGTTAAAGCAGAAGGAGGGTAGCGGATTCCGTACAAACCTAAAGCCCAGGAAGTACTTGAGGATTTTTGTTTGGCTAAAAAAGCAGTTTCCCTCCACTAAGAACAAATATGACAGGCGCTGCCACTGCGTCACTGTCACTGTCACTGTCACTTTCACCACCTGCACTCCCCGAGCCGAAACGTGCTCCTAGGGATGAATCGCCCTTCCCTGGGTGTTTTGACTTACCTAGGTAGGTTCAGTCAAAGCCAAAGGAATGGTCAAAGTTAGCGGTTAGCGGTTGGCACACGACGGGCCGTGAAGTGGCATAGGTTGGTTCCATGCGTTTTGGGGAAGAGATCCAAGGGGTCAACAAGTCTGAGGGGTCCAGCAACTCCCGTCGACAGAATTGGAATAGAATGAAGCGTGGCGGGCGACCTGAGCCGGTATATATTAGCTTTAAATTAGCGGTCTTTAGTGGCAATCATGTCGATGGTGGGTGCTGTGGCTGCTATAATTTCAGTGGCTACCTTACCTAACTACTGTACCTGACTTCGGTGCCCGGGACGAGAGTGGAAATCAATGATATCCATGGATATCTAAGTAACTACTAAGGTAGTGCTTTACTATGGTACATAAGTTGAATCCTCAGGTATCAGCAATAATTCATTTTGCGAACAAGAAGTTGTTAGAAGAGAATTGCACACCAGTCAATGCCTCCACCTGTAAAGGATGTGATTGCCTCAAATAGCAAAGTCTTCACCCTCACTTTAGCAGACCAATGTTTTTCCTCATCATGGTGAGTTCTACGCTCATCGCATTCCACTAATAAGAGATTAGCATCTCCAGCATCTCCCTCCGAACTAATTTTCAACACCAACAAACGGTGTTGGTGGTGACTTATGATCGCGTTCTGACCATCATGCTCCATAGCATGGCACTTTTTTTCGTCCTAGCCACTAAACTACACATGTACAATTTTCATCCCAGGCTATCCTTGCCAATAGACCCCTCAGGGGCTGGACCCCTGTTGTTGTGTTCCCCCAGATGTTGCTGTTTGTGGTACTATTCCTGAGCTTCAGGCGAACCTGTCACCCATGTGTAGCAGGGACCTCTCAGCCTCTTGAGTATCCGTATTCTCAACTATTGTTCTGTGGATGGTCATCATCAGAGATCGGGGCTGACTCTGTTATCCACCATCTATTTCGCGTAGTTTTCATGTTATATTAACATGGACCTTGAGTAGCATTGCCAGATGTAACATGCCCACGTTGGCTCCCGTCGGCTTTTATTATACAATATTCGCTTGTATGTACCACATGGCAATTCAACGGTGAACATCACACAAGAATTTGAATGACATCCCAGTGATACCTGAGTAGCCTGAGTTAATCAATGCATTTGAGCAAGGCAACGTTTCCCCCCAATCTACTACATACTACGCAGCTCTCTTGAAATCAGAACATAGACAACGAAAACTCCATCCTCTGATCACAGACATTACCGTATTCCCTACCGTTTCTAGAAGCTTTATGGAAGTTTAGCGAGACTCGTGAGGACTTTGACTTTCAACGCACTAAGGACAAATAAATGTTTCAGTAAATAAGTCATACACCTAAGTAGGTGGAAGGAAGCCAGAACTAGTCACGTTTTAAATCTTGATATTTCAGTCCGTTAATACAAAACCGGAGACACCTCTTTACCTACCTATTCAATTCATATAATGACCGGAGCTAAAGTATTTCCTTCCCGACCGCCCGGGCCTTAACGGAGCCGCCTATCGCTTATCGTGATTTTTTTCCTTTCGGCGGACCAACAGATCAAGAAGAGGTCGATGTTAACAACCTTGCTATCCTATGGCTTAAACGGCTCGAATGCAACGGCGATTAATTCTTCAGGCCTACGGATCGCATGATAAAGACTAGTACAACCATTCGACTCGCACAATGACCGAATCCAACCCTTCAGCGCAGCAGCCCGCTGCCGGCACCGGCGCAACGTACAAGGCGCCCACACCAAAGCCGAAACAGAACCCAGCTCTTCGGATGATGGGTCTGCCAAATCTCCCTCGAAAACTTCCCTCACGCAATTGGCTTATATTTTGGGCTATCACTGGTTCTATTTCAGCTGCTATCATCTACGACAAGCGCGAGAAGAAGAGGGCTACCGCGAAGTGGAAGCACGCTGTCGCCCCTCTCGCAAAGGACATAATCCCCTCAGCCAGCCAACTGCCTCGCAAACTGACCATTTACCTCGAGGCGCCTCCTGGCGATGGTCTACGGATTGCACAGGACCATTTTATAGAGTATGCCAAGCCCGTCTTGGCTGCCTCTGGTCTTGACTGGGAGTTCGTCCAGGGAAGACAACAAGGTGATGTGAGAGCTGCCGTAGCAGAGAAGATTCGTAGGGAGAGAAGGAAGCATGAAAGGCCAGATGAAGAGGACCTGCAAACAGATGAAGCTATAACTGAGTCATTGAGGAAGAAGAACCAGGTTCCTGAGTATGAGGGTGTCAAAGGCGATATCATCTTTGGCCGACATACATGGAAGGAATATATCAGGGGACTACACGAGGGTTGGCTTGGTCCTCTTGACCCTCCCGTAAAGCCTGAGCCTATTACCAAACCTGTCGAGGCGGCTTCTGAGACTCCCAAGGCCGAAGGTGAGCAACCTGAAGAGAAGAAGGAGGAGGCAGAGAAGAAGCCTGAGCGACCACCCCAGCCACTGCCATACAACACCACCGCCGATTATTCCATCGCCAATATCCCTCCTCAAATTCCCGCCGAGTTTTCTCCTGCAAATCCCATCCCTCTTCCCCACCGCCTGGGCTTCCGTCACACTCTAGTCCGCCTGAACCGCTTCTTCAACCGCCGCAAACTAGCCGACGAGATCGGCCGCGAAGTTGCTGCTGTATGCTTCGCCAACTCTTCTCGTGAGTGGCGAGAGGCCGATGGTCAGTATGAGCAGGAGCTCGTCCTAAAGCATGAGGAGAACGACTGGGTCAAGTCGGTTTGGAAGCCCGAGGAACCGCCCAAGCAAGATGATGACAACACCGCCACTGCGCCTACTGAGCCCCCTAAGGAGAAAATTTGGCCTGCGCCTATGGTCGTTGACCCTCGATTGGCGCAGCGCATGCGGCGCTTTGAGATTGCCCCTGAAGATGAAGCCCGCGCTGCACAGATCAAAGTCTCTGAGGCCGAGATTGAGGGATGGATAAAAGGAAGCTTCCGCAGCTTGTGGAACTATACTGTCGAATCAGTGACGGCCAAGCCCATGAGACCGAACGTTGGTAATATGGACAGCGATGAGTAGAACGGAGTGTTGTTCTTTGACATAAAAGGGGGGGCGCGGTGTGACGGGGGGCACCGCTGTGTATGTCCGTGTATTACTACAACTATGTTATGGAGTGCATCTCGTGGTTAGGATTTAAATTCTGTATATTAGACCAGGCGAGGGGCTGGTACCAATGTAACATTAATGATAGAATGAGGTACGGCATTGAGCGTGGTCATGGTCTATTATGCTATACAATTCAATGGCATTTGATTCCCCTTCATCGTGTGATCTCAACCCTACTGTAGTTCACTCATACCTTCAATCGTCATCGTCTGAATTGCTCCCATAGCCCACCAATACTAGCCCCTTCTTCTCTGGTGGCTTAGCAGCTGACTGACTTGTCGTCCTGGACTTCTCATCTAACGTATCATGGCTCGTGCCTTCGACTGGCTTTGTATCTTGCTTCCCAGTTTCTTTCTCCTCCGCTACGCTGACTTTTCGCCTCAAGCCCTTGACATCTTTCTCTTTCGTGCGCTTCCTCTTACGACCAATCTCCCATGACTCGCCTTCTTCTTTAACACCAGCGTTTTCGCCCTGTGCAGCATCACCCTTTTGTCGCTCTCGAAATGCCTTTAGACCTTCTTCCGTCTCTTGTCTCACGCGTTCCTCTTCTGCACGCTTGTTGGCGCGTATCTCATCCAAGAACTCTATCTCATCATCATCCAATGCACGAAACTGGTTACGTAGTTTGGTCTGCTCTTCGAATTCGGCCTGTTTTGCCGCTGTGGTGTTCAGTCAGAAATGTGAAATGATTTCAACGAGGCCCTTCCTTACCTTTGTTTGCCTGAAGGACGTCATACAAAGTCTTCTCGCCACCTCCTGTAGCAGCCTTAATGCGCTGTTCCTCGCGCTTCTTTCTTTCGGCTTCCAACTGTTGCTCAACCGCTTCCCATTCTTTGGACTTGGCGGAATTGTGAAGCGGCTGTTGAGGTGTCGATTCTGCACCACTCGCGTCTTTCGAGATCTCTCCAGATGAGCCGATCTTGCCAGCCGATACGAAGCGGCTAGACATTATCTGACCTGAGATTGGAGGTTGCGTCTGGAATAGCCACGTCTGGGGAGAACAGGAAAAGCAGCTATAAGACTATTATCATGTTATATAGGTTTGTAGAAGATGAGACTTGGATTGACGATGCTTTATTGAGTACTCCAGCCATCCGATAATCTACCGATCAACGACGCAATCAGTAAGTCCACTTCGAAGGCCATCACAGACGGTTTGTGCACAACTCAGGTCGGAAACGGTAAATAGTAGCAAGCAGTAATGTGATGATATTTTTGTTTTCATTTTAGCAAATCTCGATATGCAAGGTGACTTTTCCTTCTTCCTTTGCACACGAGTCAAATCTGAATAGCAATCACGAGTCACCAACTCGCATCATCTCTCGCTCCATAAACAACGAGTAGGTTATGCTGAGAGTGTCATCCTCCCACCTGCATCTCATGTATCTTCCAACAGCTGCATCAGATGCATTCAGATAGGCTGAGCCAATCGAATCACTAGCAACCAATTTTGCTTTCAACACCTTTTATTTGCGCACATGGTACACAAAAACTACTACCTATAGACAGCTCTGAATGGCTGAAAAAATACATTCGGTTTGTTGAGTGGCAACACAAAGGTTCCAAGCAGTTGATTCTTGCAGGCTGCATTGGATCGTGCCCCTTGTATGATGCTCGAATATTCCGTAAGAATCATACCAAGTCATGAAAAAAAGATGCAATTGCAACAAAAAACAAAGTCGGCCATATAATGAATCCATTAAGCCGACGTGACGAAAAGCAGATGCCAACACCCCGTTGGTAACATCTCATTGTAATGCCCAACACCAAGACCTGTGAAAGACCAGAGTCAAGAGTACAATACTCGTTTTCCTTGGCGTCAAATCCGACACCACTCCAGGCTGGAGCCGTGACGATGACCAACTCCAGGGAAGTACAAACAATATGATATCAAACCCTATGATCAAAGCGATCAAATCCAATTCCGTTGTTTTTCCCGCTGAACGCAATGCATAACCCCGTCGTGTGAAACCGTTTCCTGTGGTCAAAATTCATATCTACCACTTACAATAACAAAGAAAAGAAGAAGAAAAAAGTGAAATATGTACCATCCTCAAGATTACCGTCGCATAGCTCAGTCCATCCGACCTATGGTACTCGTGTCGAATCGACTTTCATATCGATCTGCGTCACGACGAGATCATGGAGGAGAAAATATGGTCAGGATATATTGTGACCGATTCGCACCATCTCCTGCGTTTCAACAGAATCTTGCGTCGAGAGTGGCAGCGATCAAGTTCTGCTGAGTCGCCATCTATAACAGATGCCGCGCTTGGGCATTACGCCCATGTCCGGTGATGCATTGTCCGGACCTCCAGTGAAGGGCGATGTGCTTGAGTTGGAGTACGATGAGGGCGGAAATGGCGAACAGAGGGAAGCCGTGCGCGCAAAAGCCTTGGGAAACCGAAGAAACCGGAAGTCTATCAAGCTGAAACCGTGTAGTGTAAAACGAAAAAGCCGAACGCCGATTATGACCATTACAGAACGTGTTACCAATAAAACAAAAAAAAGAAAATGCCACATTTTTCGGACTTGAGTTGACGTTGGTGCGTCAAGTTGACTCGCGAGGAGAATGGATCAGGCTTTTCAGTTCCTGTCATCAAGTCGTGGCTGTAGAGTAATCCTGAGAATGATCCGCCGAAAGGTCATGTTATGAACAATTTTGTCGTGCCTGGGGTATCTGAATGCGAATTTATCGTTCTCGGGATGCGTGTAATAAAAAAGAAAATCGTGGCCGTAAAAAATGAAAACCCTGTAAAACTTTTTTCTTCTTTCCAAAACCGGACCGCGCTCGAGTAGAGCCATTATGTGAAACTTTTGAAAAACGTTTAACCCATGACGGGCTGACTATAGCCGTGAGGCACGAAGTAAGGAACCTGCTGCTTCATAGGATCCACACAAGCAGCGCAGCTACACTCGGCAAGACCATGTTCCCACATGTTCTGAGAGTAAGAGTAGTGTCCACCATACGAGTTGTGGCGCGAGTTGGGATAGAAGGTGGTCTGAGCAGGAGGCTGAGGGTATCGGGTAGCATACTGAGTAGCAGCCTGTGAGAACCATTCGTTATAGCGCTCGTTGCTCGACGTAGCTGACATGGCATAGTCTGGAGTGCCATACCCGGAATCGGGAGGCGTGAGGGGAGCACCCCAGGAACTTTGGCCCCAGCCAGATTCGCGTGGGCGATAGCTTTGCTGTTGAGCCTTCATAGCCTGGTAACGCTCATACTCCGCAACCTGTTCCTGGAGGTAACGCGAGTGAGGTGACTGGCGCTGACCAGAATATCTGGCGATGTCTGTGTCGATGGCGGGGACAATAGATGCAAGCCTCTCGCGGCTGGCCTGGGCGACCTGTCGCTTCTTGATCTCTTGCCATTCACGCCAGTTCTCAAGCCAGGCCTGGTAGTCCTTGCTCATATCGAGATTGACATACAGTCGCCAGCCCATAGATTCAACCCATTCGAACTCAAGCGAGTTGAGCTCTGACACAGCAATGCCACTCACCTCAGACCAAGAGCGATTCTGAAAGGTGTTGTCATCGAGAAACTTACTTCCCAGAAGCAGAGAAACGGTCAGGTAGCGCCAGACTTGTCCCTCTGAGGCCTTGTAAGGACCCTGTCCCTTCAAGGTGTTGATTCTCTTCGCGAGATAGTTCATTCCGAGGAGGATTGTGGTGCTGGGCAGTCGTGTTGAAGTGAGGATCTGAGACACGAACTTGCGAAAGGGCGAGGTCACTGCAGCCTCGGGTGTAACAACGCGAGTGGCCATCTCAGCAACGTACTCAGACATCATGTCGACCTCGTAATCGAGGACGGCACACACACCTCCGGGCATGATGAAAGGGTTGGGGTAGGTCCGACGAAGATCGAGACGCGACCTTTGTCGGAAGTTGGAGCTTTTTGAGACCGTGAAGCGAAACTGCGGGTTTATACCACAGTTAAGACAGTCCCGTGAGCTGAGCGTGAATGGGAGCGTGCGTGAAGGCTTGGTCGAGGGTAGTCGACGGGGAATCAGTAGGCTACTCGGGCCATTTACTGATATGCTTTTCTTCGCGTTAGAGCGACACGCAGGGATAAAACGTATACAGAGACGAGTCGAGTCAACTTGTGGTGGGTCAACTGAGGGGACCGGAATAGAATTGCTTTTGGCGTAAACGAGAATAAATCAACGTCGATGGTATATAGTAAATCTCGTGTCTCTGAGATCCAACCAATCTGTACAGCTGACTGTTAGTTCTGCATTCTTGCGTGATCGGTAGTGCCTCGGGCACAGAAATAAACTGGTCGGGTTGTCTTCGTGGTCGTAGAAGCAGATGCAGAGTGCAAGTTATCGAAGGAGATTGAGCGATGAAATTTAGGAGCGCGCTGATCGATTTAAAAAGCAAACGGGAAAGAAAGAAAAAGGCTATTCATGATCATATTCCATGTCGGCAGCATAAACTCAAAGTTTGTTCCGTCGAATAGACAAGGACCAGTCGTTTGCGAACAAAGCATAAGATATAGCAACTCACCAGAATGAAAAAAGGACGGTCGTACGTGAGTAAAGGAAACGTATAGCTGAAGGAGGAGGAAGCCCTGGGACCGCAGATCCGAAAGTTACTGGTGAGAATGAGACTCGAGGTCGAGACTTGAAGCAGGCAGGTCGGAAATATGCAGCTTAGTCTACAGTAGCAGCAAGCTGCAGAAGAGACACGGACAGGGCAAGGAGAGAGACTCGCGCGAGAAAAGGACCAGAACCCTAACGTCGACAAACCAAATGAAGGCCTGCTGACTGGTGATTGTCAAGGAATTGGGAGGATTCGGTTTCTATCGTGGAGAGAGGAAGCGGATGAGGGTAGAGGAAGGAAAAAGGAAAAAGGATGATGAGGGAGGTGGAAGAGGATGAAAGAAGAGAAGAGTACGGACAGGGCCAGGAGGTGATGAACAGCCCAGACGGATTGGATGGCAAGATGGGGAGATGGGGATGGATGGGGATGATGCACTGCGGCAGGGCCCAGTCCTGTCCAGCGACTGAAGTGCAGGCAGTTTTGGTGCTTGAGGTGCAGTGCAGTACACACAAGTTGCAGGCAGTGTGCAGTTAGTCTAGGTAGTGTGGAGGTGGGCGTGGCGGGTTAGGGTGAGGTGGGCTTCACGTCAGGTCGGGTGTTCGTTCCTCCACTGTTGCGTTGCAGTGAAGTGAGCCTGAGTGAATTTTGAGTGAGTGTACATACCTATACATGTGTGTGTGGTGACTTGTAACTTGTGACTTGTACTGGCGAATACAAGCATCAGAGTACGAGTACGCCGCTTTTCTCCAGCCAAGACACAGGAATCGTCGTAGCAGTAACGGCTTCGGTACGTAGCCAAGACAAGCGTCAACGTACAGCCAGCGTAGCGTAGTAGTGCCCGACAGTTGCCAGGTCCCCAGTCAGCCAGTTTTCTTTCCCTCCCTCCTCGAGCGAAGGAGTCAGGCCAACAGGAGTGAAATGGGTGGATTCGAAATGGGCAAATGGGAGGATGGGGATGGATGGGCCCTCACTCCTTGTTTTCTAGTGCCTGCACCCCCTAGCAAGCCTAAGCCTGCAAGCCCCAGGCAATGCACCTCACGACCTGCGCACGGAGCACAAGTGACGGCGGAGGGCGTGGAGCAGCAGAGCAAACAGCGAGTCGCGTTGTCGTTGACGAGTGAGCACTTGTCGAGACGAATCGAATCCTGGTGGAAGACTGCAAACCCTAGCAAGGGTGGAGTTCAGTTCAAAGTGGATCGCGCCTTTGACTTATATGTACCTGTAAGCGGTGGACTCCAGCCAAAGAATACATATCACTCTGGCAAATGACGGTTGGAATTCGCCAAGGGGCCCAGTCAAGCCTACCTAGGGACAGACAGTGGCGCTCTGCTTAGGCTGGCTTGGAAGACGGGACAAGGACAAGGACGGGATGCGTGAGAAACCCAGTAGAACCATGAGTGGGAACTTCATTCAACAAACTGACCAAGCAGAGCACTTGATGCTAATTATGTGTGTAGGCAGAGGTCGTCACCACCACAATCACCGTGGTCGTGGGTCAAACTGCTCTACCTGGAATACTGGGTGTTTCTCCCTGGTGCGTACTATGTATACTTCGCCTCATGCCTCGCAGCATCTTCCCCGGCAGCGAGTGATACCTTTGATATCAGTCAACCGGAAATTGTAAATAAAATTCTAAGGAGTCATATGCGTCAGCATTCACGCATCGACAAATGCAACCCACGCGTACTCAAAGTATCGTGGCAAAAACGATACTATCCAAGCTCTTCCATCAGGCGGGCAGATCATGTATTCGTACATAGTTAGATAGTATTGAAGATGAACCAGGAAACTCGGAGTCTTCGGTGCAAAAAGGGTTCACATCCATCTTCATGGGTCTACCAGGTACAGACAGTACTGTATCCACCTGGCAGTCAGTCATCCATCTCAGTGGTTCCACGCTTCCTTGGACTTGGTTGCCCTAGTGTCGCTTCGGCCAGGAGATCCACAGAGCTTTGCCAGCCAATCCTAGCTCAGTGGCTGGTCCAGGGTATCATCATTCATCAATTGAAGCGGCTCGATGGAGAGAAGGAGAGGGCAGACTTTACGATCTGGTTGTCCTGATGAGGACAGGATGCTCGCTGCGATGACGAGAGTACTGCAGTTTCTTCCCATTGTGATGCGCTTCGGTACAGCACAGGTCAGGCCAGGTACAGTCCATACATATCCCACAAAGTCATGGGGAACTCACGCACTGCCTTATTAGCTTTCCGTTCACCCATCCATCCCTGACAGGCTGGTCTGGCGTCGACTCCGAGGCGGCAGTGGACGCTATTTCTGGCATTTGCGACTCATAGTATTAAGCCCTCACCTGATCCGAACCATCGGGGGCCATTCCTCGGAGACAGGCGAGGTCCTCCACTATTGCTGTGACGGTTTTACGATGCGCATAGAAGCTTTCATCAACCAAAACGAAATACTGCAGTGTCCAATGAATGACTAATGGGACGAATTCAGGCATATTCTTGCATGATGCTGGAGTCTGCCAGGTTCTATAATACACATTGAAGTTACACACTTTGACTGGTTCCAGGGACCAAATCGAACATCCTGAATATGTATATTAGGTATTCTGGCTTACCCAGGCACCTACCCAGCTGCCTACCTCCCTGTACCTTGGTCCATCGGGAGCTTGAGGACCGTTATGTGCGTGCAACATTGATGCCTAACCAACCAATCATCGTTGCCGTGTTTTGGCCAGCAAACTTTCGTTCATTGAGCACTGGAGCAGGCAAAGCTCACAGTTGCCACGCTTGGGGTGGTTGGAGTCTGGAGACGTCACTAGCACGGAAGTCGCTGCCAGCCTTGCCCTTTTTCAGAATCAGGTCGCTCCTGATCATGCTCGTGGCTTAAACCGTCAGACGGTCAGCGTAGGGGGTGTAGGGGAGAAAGGAGCGCCTCAGAAGAAAGCGCCAAATGGAAATTTCTGCGTGGCCACTGACTGATTTCTAGCATATCCTTTTGCCTCATTCGTCCAACCCCAGAGTTTTTTTTTTGTGAGTGTTTTTTTTTCCCTTCCTCCATAACACCACGTATTTTATGGGTTGTTGACCTTCCATCGTCAGGTACTGAAGTGTTTTTTTTTTAAAGAAAGAATTAGCGGCTAAGGGGGAAAACAACGATCATCGTCATCACAATTATTACTACCACCATTCTCTCGAATGCCGATCAGAGCCACATTAAGCACTCTCTTACTGCACTCTGTTCGGAGTCTTATCCCTGGATGGAATATGTTGTGTGAAGCAATATCCGCATTATACACGTAGCTCAGCTTGAGACGCCAGGACGTCTTAGGGGCCGCGTTTGATTAATCAAATCAAATGCAAAGAAATGAGATGAGATGATGGATTGCAAGCGACGTCAGCAACAATAACAAAACAACAACGAAACTCTGAGGCATGGAACGACCTGTCTCGGTGCCTCGGCCAGTCCTGTTCGTGCTGGTTGACTTCATTCGATATCTGGTTGGTCGGTTCATGTCTTCCCGCTCAAGTCGTGCAGCAAATTGATGGTGGCCCACTCTTCCTCCTGAGGTGTGCTTCCAGAAACGCTTCCCTTCAAACCAACTACGCAGAGAGATTTACTACAGTAGTCCAGGTACGAAAATACCGCGGGCCTACAGGGATTCACATACTCGTCGATCAGAAGAACTCACTGTTCTCAAGACAAGCTAGACAACCAAAGATGCAAGACACTAGCTGCCACTAGTCAAATGCTCAAGAGCCACGACTGCCACGCCTTGGATGTGGACCCAGGGTTCTTCGATTTGTCGCACATCAGTTTTGAGAATAGCCTTTCGCCGTTTTTGAAGGACATGCCATGTCCTTGTGGTGGATGTGCTGCATCATTCATGCTTAAAGAGAATTAGGCCGTTGGTCTAATTTGATTTTTTCTGATATGTCTGGTCCACCAACTTTTGAATCTTTGGGGGATGTAAGATGCACGCCCAATAATTTTTTTGGGATATGCATATCGACCAAGCACAACAGGTAGCTAGACACATATTCCCATATGGGAAGCGACACTTTGGTGATAGATTACGGCCAATGGCACCACGCCTCTTATCATGACATATATCCAATCGCCAGCTGCTTGCATCAAGAAAGCTAGGATCCATCTAGGGTCGAGTGCTTTCCCTGACCCAGGAATGCGGAGAGAAATGCCTCAAGTCCACCATCGATGCTGTGCAAAATCTACAGGTGCGGGCGCCTAGGCCAATCTGCATCAGAAACCCCTTCTCATCCAACGACTCGTTCGACAACTGCACTTGAGTGGGTGCACGCGATGCTGGATACGTATGTACGTAAAAGGCTCTCATCGTCCAAGATGCTCACCGCTGTTGTCTTGGACCAATGCCAGAAGCTGAGCAACCCAAGCCCTGCTCTAGGAGATTTGGATCCACTAGCCAGTGCAATCGCAGACGAGCCAATACGTAGCGCCGTTCCCCCAGGAAATTAGCTGGTCAGTCAGTCATTTGAACAGCCCTGAGGGACTCCTGGCCAGGTTGCCATGTGAGCGCCTTGGCTTGGTTTTGATTTCCCATTGATGAGACGAAACATGGCCAACATGGGCGGCTTGTCCTGTATTATTTTTTTCTTTGACATGCAATTTTTCTGCATTTCTGGTTTCATGTGGCCAGGAGAAACCGATTCTCTGGAGACGGCCACATAGTAGGTCAAGCCGTCGCGTTTAAGGCTAGGCATCTTGTTAAACACGGCTGGGATGGACTCGGGTGTGGTTGTCTCCGTCAATTTGAATTACCATCATCTTGCATCACGGCAGCCTTCATCGTCTTCCTGGCAGTTTCCCCCCGAATGCTGCCCACTCAATTATGATGGATCTTATTGATCATGTTCAAGGAGCAGTCGGAATAAGGGCAAGTCCTGGCCTAGTGGTGCTACATCAACGAGCTCGGGACGAGATGCAACAGGTCTAGGGTCTTACCCAACAACCTGGAGTCAATTTGTTTAGTTACCATGTCCTGGTCACAGATTGCGGCCATCGAGTTGACAACGCTTCATCCCCTGTGCTGTGTCTAGTTGTGTCTAGCAGGCCCGGGAATATCTCATAGCATTATCAGAAATCAGTGGTGTTTGGCATGATATTCTTGATATCATTATCATTTGATGGTCCTTCTCGCTCTACAGAGTCCCAGCACTTGGTGGTTGTGAAACTCAGTTTCACTACGGAGTACCAGTAACATCGAATTCATCAATCAGTTGCTAGGGTTGGAGCGCGTTGTGTGGGACTAAGTCAAGAACATGGTGAGCAGGGACCATTGGAGCCGCGTTGATTAACGTCGGTATCCACTGAAGCCAGAGCTAATCGTGATGGAGTCGGTCCCTGCGAGCTGGTTGAGAAAGAGTCTGTCTGCCCTAGTACGAATGTGGTATGACACATTCAATGGTTTGGGCATTCTATTCTACATGTAGATTTCTCAGGGTCCTTGAAGGTCCATTAACGTCGAGAAATGGCAGTTGCATATGCTGCTACAACAGTGTATCTTCTGCAAGATGGCCACGTACTACCTTCCTATCTTGTGAACGTCCAGACAGGGTCTCACAGCATCTCAAAGCTCCCCAGCACACAACGTTGCTGAATCGAGAGACTATGTCCAGCATCGACTCTCTTGATTCGCTTCGACGTGGCTTGACATTAGCCTGGTCGTCCCGCTTATTAGGGCATGGACCAGTGGGTTGGATGACCTTTGAAGCCCTTGTGGGTTTTGACCGCAACAAACGCCTCTCTAAATCCTAACTCGCGTGACAGCCGCCGCTGTTTCTACAAGGTATACAGGAATCAACCTATCCAATATGGCTTTGGACGGGCCATGATGGAGCGGACCCCTCCTCAAGCGCTTGAGCCTTTAAGCACTGGCTGGTGTTGTGCATCGTGCAGGGCGAGTCAATGTGATGAATGTTCCCACAAAGTGACAAGTCTCTGAGAAGGAACCGTGCATCCCGAAGATGATATTCATTTTGGGATGCTTGGTGCCTGGTGGGTATGCATGATTACTTGAAGGCCGGAGGGCCGGCAACCCCCAGAACCACTATTGCTGGGTTTAGTGGGCTGTTCTGAGTGTAGGGAGCAGAACGTTGATATATCAGTCGCTTCAAACTCATTAGCAGTCATGAGCCGCATCAACGAGCGCTGTCATAGCTGCAACGCGATCGTCACCGATATGTGGCATTTGGATGGAGCGGTGTGTACTGTTATCACCGAGACATCTATCAGTGGTCAGGTGCCTCTGGAATTCGAGTTCAAGCGCCTCCCATGGTTACCGACAACGTGGGAGGGTTGGCTGTACTGTATATCCATGCAAGTCTTGTCACCTTCGCAACAGATGCTACCCTATATTGGATTTTGACGCATCTGTACTGTAGGGTTTCACCCGGGTTCCATTCGACCAGTATGAATCTGAGTCTTGCTGCCCTGGGGAACTGGACACCATCGGTTCCAGCGGACATGGCCCGGTTATGTTCCCCGGAGCTTGTCTGCCTGTCATGATCATCACCTTATGACAACTTTGGAGGCAACCGTGGATGATCACGACCAGTTGCCTAGAAAAGACGCGGTGGTGCATTGCATCCTTATTATACCTATTCTGGCCGTCGGCTTCAGACTGGAAGAGAAAAGCGAGACTCGTTCGTGGCTGGTCCAAAAGTCAGACTTAAAATATGTTGCTGCTTGACGAGTTTCAGGACTCGGAGAAACTCAGCAACGCCAACAGGCACGGGCTACAGATACGTCCATATTGATACTGCTGCACTGGCACCCATATGTCGTCATATAAGAGTGAATTCTTTCAGAGTGCCAGCCAATACGTACTACACTATTGAATATCGTTAATAAGTCGTCCCCCTGCCATCAATACCAGCTAAACAGAGCAGAACATGCGTCACAAGTGATGTCGATCAAGACCCTGATTGTGTGTACTGTAGGTATTTTCTTGAATTTTCTTCACAAGTTCCCTCTCGCTTCAATTCGCCTTCTGCTCTGTCGTTGCTGTTCGCCACTCATTCCATGATGCCGTCTCGTCTGTCTCTGTTGAGCCCTGCAAGCCCACCTCATCAAGCATCCATCGGATGCGCGTGGGGGCCTTCACAGCATCCACCCAAGCCACGCAAAACTCCAAACGAGGTCAAGGACAAGAGAGAAAGAAAAAAGATCAACCGAAGTCAGGGCGGGGGCAGACGACGACATGCCTAGGATATGGTCGACGGCGAAACCCACATCGTCGCTAAATAAACTCCTAGTGAAGCATGAGATCGTACCTATCACGAGCCCTGCAAAAAAAAAAAAAAAAAGAAAGAAAATTCGAGAGGCTAGAATCCCGTAATACGGGGCCACCACGGAGGTTAGAGAGAGCCAAAAAAAAAGTCTCTTGATTTTCTGGCCCGCTCTTCGCGTACCAATGAATTGACCTGCAGGCAGAAAGAGGCCGAGTCCGGCAGTCCAGCCAGCAGCCAGGTGTGTTCGAAGGAGCGTAGTCGGCGGCTGGAAAAAGACGTGGTGGTCATCGAGGCAAGGTAAGCTCCCAAGCTGCAGTTAGCGATCACAGAACCGTGTCGAGAAAGGAAATCCTGTAGAGAAACCGAGGGCATCCGTGTCAATGATTCACGCAGAGCATCAAAGTCATACCAAGTCATTTGTTCGATTGATGTCTGCAAATTGTCAGTCGGCATAGGCCTGTGAACAAGTACTTGTTCTTCTACCTGATATGATACATTGACTCTCAAGGCCCAATTGACACCATCTGATGATGCAGCCGTAGAAACAAAAACCACTCCGAGTGTTTATCCATGACACCCAACGCCCATATTGCTTTCATTTCACTCTCCCTGGTGCCGAGATCCCAGTAAGGTGTGCCAACCCCTATCTCGCCTCGTCTTGAATGTCAAAAAGAATGCATCACTTGATACCCATAGTATTACATCCGCATCTGCATCTGCACGGTTGGTGTTGTTCACCTTTCTAACGAGTCGTATGCCATTGCTAGCTTGGGCTGTCGTCAACTCATGCTGTAGGGCACAATTGCCTTGTCGATAATGGGCTGACGGCGCGACATTGTTTCGCTCTCAGGGCCCCATTTTGACCGATACGATGCTTCCTTTGCCACGGCGCCATCGAAAGCCGCACGGCAATCCGGGGGTAACAGGTCTTTGATCTCATCTGATACAGCACTTAATCCCTGGAAAGAAGCAAGGAAGTCTGGTGAACCTGCGGTACCGCCCACTGCAGACGCCGAAATGACGCCCGCCGATGATGTCTCAAAGTATGTGTCTGCAACGAAGAAGTTGCGCGCCATCTTTGTAGGGAGGGGGGGGAAGATGGCGCTGTCTGCGGCGGCCTGCTCATCCTCTGGGGCGACTTGCTCAATGCGTGCCCGTGTCGGCTGCATTGTTGTTGGGTACTGCATCACATTCGTGTGAATGTCGTATACACCGGCATTGTTGAGCTTTCTGATGGCATTGATGCCGGCATTGAATGTGCTGTGTATTTGGTAGTTAGCATTGGTACATGTCATGATGTCGCATGCCTACAGTTGGAAGTTTTACGTACCTGGCTTCACGGGCATGTTCCAGCATCCAATTCATGTCGTTGACATTTACCTTGCGTTTCTTTGACTCGATCTTGCCATTGGGAACAGGCACTGATGGTACATTCGTGTGGTACACGGCACTGGCTCCGTGCCACGCAACGTACTGGTTCTTGTTGTACGGCTCTCCTTCGACGAAATGATCATCTGGGTCCGCAAGCTGGCCCTCAACGACGCCATCGGCGCGAGCCTGGGCAACGTTGTAGTCGTCGATGATGCGCTTTCCACCCACGATGATGCGAGCACCAAACTCGCGAAAGACCGATCGCGCTGTCACGATTCCTATGGAACGACCCTTGTACGAGTGAGGGATGATATCTCGCTCAATCATGTCCCGCTTCTCATCGTCATCCACAATAATCTTGTAGAGTTTGCGGTGCTTTGTGAAAAAAAGGTAACTGTCCCTGAAGCCGACGCATCGAGCTGGTTCTGTAGAAAGCATGTAAAGCCTGTCCCCACGACCGGTAACCGTGAAAGTTCGGCATCGATAGTCACGTCCGCCTTGGAGGTTGCCCAACTTGTCCACCTTGGTCTCACCCTCTGGATCTTCGGGCAAGACGCACTCATCGTTTGCGATCTCGGCAACAGTTCCCTCCTGGTCGATAACTTGCTCGGCTTTGGGTGCAGCAGGACCTCCTTTACGACCACCCCTGCCTCGCCATCCACCTCTTCCTCGGCGTCGCGGGGTGTTGGCTTCGTCGGCGGGGACAGAAATCATGTTGTCCCAATCTGGAGGTCTGTTCTTAGGAGGACGACCAAGCCTCTTGCGACGGACCATGAGTTGAGGAGGGGGCGTAGGTTCCTTGACGGATTCGTCGTCCTTTTCAGCCGCGTCGGCGGCATCATCTTCATCTCCGGACTCTTCCTTTGGCTGGTGATCCTCGTCCTTCTCATCATCCGGGTCGGGCACCTGCTGTCGCTTGGAGTCCAGGGGACTGGTTCCGGCATCGGGCATAGGTTCATCTTCGAGGTCTGCGAATGACTTTGGCGTGCTCTCTGATTTGGCGGTTCGCGTCAGCTTCAAACGGATCTTTCCACGGGGCGCCATTGTTGCGCAATCACGCAGCGCGACAGGAGAAATTGTGTAGTAGGAAAAAAGAAAAAGAAAACCATAAGAAGCGCCAGCGGGAAAAGAAAGGAAGGGATTAAAGACAAGTATTAATAGATTCAGGCGTGGGAATTGATTGTATTTGTAGTTTGGGTGGGTGTTGAAAGAGTGTATGGATCTGGATGTTACAAGAGAGTAATCGCACTCACCTAGAGCAGCTGCAGCCCGCTTGGCGGCAGCGCGACCTGAACGTCTGCCTGCCATTTTTTCGAAGGTTCGGGGTGCTCTGTTTCTCTTGCCAGAGCAAGCAAGTGGAGGCGGACGTCCACCCAAGGGAAATTACGAGCGAGAGGTAGTTTCAATTTATCGAGTATCACAAAAACAAAAGAACTTTAACAAAAAAAGGGGGTGTAAGGGGGGGAACGAGGATCAAGAGGAAGGAGGGGGTTCGTCTTAGAGATGGAAAGAAGGAAGGAAAGATGGTTGCTGCGTAGCTACTGTCGCTTTCCTTGTCAGTTGGTTTAATACCCTCACGTTTATTTCGTGCCAAAAGAGGCTTGAGTACAGTTGAGCCACGGTCAACACGCGACTGCACGAGCAAGCGCGCGATATGATTGGCCAAAGCTCGAGGTCTGAACAGTCTGATATCCACCATACACTGTATTTTATACTGTATGTCTAGAGGTACCTTACCTACCTACAGTCTGTACTTACCAGGTGTGATGGTGATCTTACATATATATATATCGAAACGAGATATAAAAATGGCCTACTGTAATGAGATATTATGATTTACTGGAACTCACATGATGGTTTCAAATTACTATAGGCATCTATTATCGTTGCATGCTATCACTACTGACACAACATATAGAAGCCCAAAGCCAATTGTCTTACACCATTTATCACATCATGCCCTGCAGCCCTTTACATATTCGCTAGCCCCGGCCCTAATGTAAGGCATAGACTTGCCTCATACTAATAGCTCCGTTCGTTTCCTACAAAGTATCCCATCCGCCATTATTGATCTCCGCTTCCAACTTGCGGCTAATCAAGCTCGGTACCCCGTGGTTGAGCACCGTATTTCGTATCATGGAGTCATATCGTTTCTGGTTCAGGAAGAGCTGTCGCCCATGACGCAGCTGAGGATCCGTCTCTCCGTACTTGTCGATATAAGGAGCTGGCGTGAAGGATCCCGAAAGTCGGAAGAGGTATACCACCGAGCACTTGCGCACATTGAGGAACACTCCAATATTCCGTTGACACCTAAATCTTATTAGTATTCTGACCACAGTATAATAGCTGACCATCGCTTACTTGCGCATATGCTGCTGTGCACCACCAATCTTGGTGTGTTCTGTTCGTTCAGCAGAACTGTCCGTCTTCTGGCAACATGTGCCTTGGCTGCAAGATAGTTCTCCGCAGAAAAGGCATATGACAGGGTCTGTGAGCTCCTTTCCAGTGGTAGGGCATTTTCGTCTGGTAGCTTCCTCTATGAGCGCATCGTAATTCTTTGGTAATCCAATAAGTTCAAAGATTCCTGGGTGGCTCATCATTGCCGAGAGAGGAATCTCGCTATAGTCTCCGGGCCACATAACTTGATGCTTTACCCAACCAGACACCAGTGCAGAAGTTGTCTGAGGCCAGCCACAAGCTGACGCGTTGTCTGTGATGGCAGCACACATCTCGTCAAATGTTGGGACCCGAAGAGCTTCAGTGAGGCGTTCCAGCTCATCAGCATCTGGCGAAGGCGAGACGTGACTGTTGAAGTCTACGCCATACTTGACATAAAGTAAAATGACACATTTCCGTAGGAAGGCGAGAGCATATTTCTTGGAAAAGGTATACCAGCTCTCTAGAGTGTCCACACCTGGTTGCTGGAAGCCACGGTTCTCGCCAAATTCAACACCTTCAGGGAACTGGGCCGCATGGAAATCGACCCCAGTCTTCGTAACGCCGAGGGCAAAGTCTGCAAAATTGTTGATGGCCGGGTCCTGCGTATGGCGGTTGGTGAGATTGCCAACCCAGCTAGCGACAGGAATATTGCGACCCATGTGATACACCAGCTTAACAAGTTCTGCCAAATAACAAAGCCGAAGAACATGAGAAATTTCAGCTTTCTGGAGCGGCACTAAGCCGTAGGAGCATTCCACTAAAAATAGGAACGAGTCCATGCTCAGCAGTGGAGGGTACACATCCAGAGGTCGGCGAGCATAGGGAGTTCCAGTACCAAAGTATCTCGACATAAACAGCTGACAGTGTTGCCGCTCGCTGTCCTTCCTGAATTCGGTTTCGATCTTGTTCTCGCCACCACCAGACTGCGCCCCAACAGCGATGTACGAAGATACAGTCTCTGATAGAACTCTGAGGTGCGACAAAATGTGTTCAGGAATCTTCTCTAGGAGTGTCATGCCTGGCTGGGCTTCAATGCCTCGCTGCTGGACTTCGATTGAAGAGATGGTGAAGCCCACAGACTTCACTAGTGTGTCGCTGGCGCATAATTCACCAACGTTGTCGCCCTTCGCGTCAATAAGGTGGCTAGTACGAAGGCCGTTGACACGGAGTGTATTCCTCAGTCGGCGGTAGGCTGCCAATAGCTCGTTCATCAACTGGCTGCCATCTGTGTTGTTGTTGTTGGTAGTAGTAGTAGTAGTAGTAGTAGTAGTAGTAGTAGTAGCGGGTTGAGGTTGCGCCGGCTCAGGGGTGACCGAGTCAGAAAATGCGTAGCTTGCAGGTGTGCCGACAGTTGACGAATGGGACTCTGCATCATCTCTTCCCCATAAGGTGTCGCTCGAAGTTTGGGCTGGGAGCAAGGACTCAACGAGGCTTCCCGGGAGACTTGGAGTAAACATGTCAGGCACAGTAGGCTCGTCCTCCCGTGCCTTGCTTCCACCAATCCAGTAAGCGGATCCCATTTGCTTCTCGACAAATTCCTCGAATGTACCTTGAGACTGTAGATAGCCCGGGTATGACTCGTCTATGCCCTTCCAGATAATGGGTACAAATGCATTGCCCAGGGCCTTGCATAGAGGACAGACAAACTCATTGCGCTTCGTATCTTCTGGGTGATGCCTGGCAATCTGATGTGTATGGCGGCGAACAGTCGCTTCATAGTAAACTTCAAAGCAGCGATAATGCATCATATGCCCGCAACCACTTGCCACTGGGCCTGACCGACAGACGTTGGAAGGAAAACCCTTGCCGATTGTCTGTCTTTCTGCGAGAAACGTTTCGCCTTGAGCGTTGATTTTTTCCACCATCTTGCGGTTCTCGTGAGCAATACCGAATGGTCGAACATCCTCGGCCGATCGATCAAGACTGCATGGTGTTTGTGATGCCTCGCGAACGAAATCAGGGTCTTGGAAATCTGTCTGCCGGAGAATGCGGCTTTCGTTGAAGTGAGCAAAAGTTCCATAGAGATGACGATCATCCGGCTCCTCCTGACACAGGATGCAAGTTCCCACTGGGTACTTCCAGTTGTGTTTTCGGTCCTCCGTTTGCTCGCCATCACCTTCTTCGTCCTCATCTTCGTCAATATCACTGCCCCAGTCAAAAGAGGCCTGGTTTTCCATGAAGCTCTTCTGCTGCTGTTGAAACTGCGCCATGACCTTCGCTTGGCGACTCAGAGCTGCCTTCTTTCTTCTCTCGCGCTCTTCCTCAGCAGATGTGTTTGCTGGTGAGGCGGTGCTTATACGGTCTACGGAAGCACCCAAGTTCACATACGCTGTCTCAAAGGTGCGAGGACGTTTCTGGCGCAGACGCTTTAGAACGAGCGCGATTTTGGGATGAACTGCCTTGAACTCGTCCTTGGTTGACATCATATTGAGCAGAGACACGATTGTCCTTGAACTGTGGGCTTCAGGCATAAAGTTACTGCGGCCGAACTTTGTGAGGGCGATGTGGACAAAGGACTTTGGTGATTCTTCGCTCATATCATCGTCACTCGACTTATCCTCGAGAATGGCGATGAGCATAAGATGCAAGACAACCTGGAGAAATGTTTCCAGTCGAGTAAAGGGAACGGAGGGAGTAAACTTGCCGGCCACCAGGGGGTAAAGGAGTGAGTAGTAGATGACTTGAGCAAACATGCCGGTACTCGTGAAAGCGCCCAAGTCCTCAAACATGCCCGAAGGGACTGGTCGAGCCTTGGGCTCGTATACGATTTCTTCAGCAGTCTTTCCTGTTCGCTTCGCCATCTTCTTTCGGTAAGCCAGCTCCGACTCCTCACGCTGGTTCTTGTTGTAGTGAGCGATATAAGGGTCAATCTCCTCAATGTACTCGGGTCGAAGTTCGAAAGTACCAACATCGGAGACACCCTCTGGCGGCTTGAAAGTGGCCATCTCGTCAAGCACTCGGTGGAAGTCTTCTTGCTCTTGATACTTCTCAGGCAGTTTGTTACAGATCTCGTTGAACGATAGCGGCTTGAAACACAATACATGAGTAATGTCGCGGCGCATGGCCAAGAGCCTGGATTTAGTCTCATCCTCTGAAGATATCAAAGAGGTCCGGTCGCTGAGCAAGACGATGAGAAGATGAATCATATCTTCAACAACATCAAGGTGCTGAGCATCATCCTGAGCTTCAGATTTGAGCTCGAATAAGCCCTTGACCCAGCTCTCCATTCCAAAGCGGTCTATGATCGAGACCAGTACTCGGCTGGGGTCACAAATCACCAAAGCAGTCTGAAGTAAAAATATATCCCGATGATGAGATACATCTCGTTGACCGACACCCCGATACGTGCTGGCTTGGTGTCGCAGGCTGATTCCGTTACGAACCCACATGTTGGCTTTGATCTGGGCAAGCCAGGCGCAAACACGGAGAGGGAAGTCGAAAGACGCGATGAGATAATCCTCTGCGGTGTAATTCTTTCGCGGCACTTGAGGTCTCCCCATCAGTCGTGGTTTGGATTTGAGCTCTTGTTGAGTAAAGCTCAGAAGATTCCGCATTGTTGACACAGGAAGAGACCGGCCACACTCAATGAGCCAGGACAGTGTGTAGTGCAGCGCATGGTGGAAACTGATCGCGTCCTTCTCGACAACGAACTTGACGACATCATACGATGACGATTCGCTATCGAATTCAAAATCACTTAACGTCTTAAACTGCACCTCGTCTTTGATTTCACCTTGCTTAAATCGATGACGTTCAGCGCCGATAGAGTTCAAGATGACCGTCTTGGCCGTGAAGCGAATTGCTTGTTGTAGGTAGTGGAACTCGTCTGGGGGGCAGTTGCGGAACGCCTCGGCAAGATTTCGCGCTTGCAGGTTGATCTGCCTGGTTACAAGGGATGCTGTAATCCAGGAGTCGGCCTCGTATTCCACATGTTCGACCACAGCCCTGACATTCGGCCCAATACATTGATGAAGCTTGACAAGGTCAAGGAACTGCATGAGGTAGCGGGGCTCACATCTAACGCGTTCCTGTACATGAGGGGCGCCGAAGAGATACTTCAGGTCTTGGTAAAAGTGATACATGCGCCTGTTAGTTACCGACCCGCTTTCGAAGCCTAAGACTGCATCAGGGGACACATCCCAAGGATGTCCAACTTGACGGGTTGTCAAGAAGGTGTATAGGATTGCCAACAAGCTGGTCATAAAGTTTCCGCGCTCGACAACTTCTGCAGTAATTGATGGGGTGGTGAGCATCTGAAGAGAAAGGTTGATGATGGAATGATCTGGCTCTCGGTCTCCAACTAGGTAAAGCTGAGCCAGGATGGTGTAAAGACTGGCGAATCTGAGGGCCAGCACTCTCTTGAATTCGGGAATAGTCACAACCGTGGAGATGTACAGAGCTCGAAGGTCGTTTCTCACCTTCTTCCACATCCGCAAATCGAACAGCAACAGCCAGTCGAGGCGAACACGGCGGAAGACATCCTCAGCTGGAGGCACGTTTTCACGCTGTGTATAAACGGTAGGTGTCTCAATCCAATAACGCCCAGGTCTAGGAACTAACTTCTCGGTCTTACCAGGAGTTTTGGGAATTTCCGCGTTCGCCTTTGCGTAAATCGAAGGAGCGATTAGGGGCTCCGCTGTATCCGAGTCGGATGGTGTTGCTTCTCTGTCCCTTGCTCTAGCTGGAGCCTCAGATTGTGTCTGGGCTTGGCCCTGGCCCTGGCCCTGACCCTGAGACGTAGCTTGAGCAGGAGGAGGCGGTGGAGGCGGTGGATAGCCTGCCATCGTTGCTTCATCTTCTTCCAAAGCCTGATCGTTGTCTCTCCAATTCATTCCAAGGTCTCCGACGTCTCCGCGGGCATCGACCATCATGACGTCGTCATCCTCGTCTTCGTCTCCTCCAGCCACTGAGCTGGAAGGAGAATGTTGGCCTTGATCGTCCATGTCTGCATCGGCATCTTCTTCTTCCTCTCCATCATCGTCGGAGTCGTCGTCAATTTCTATCTGAACGCCGGTACCGGTGTTGGCTGCAGCCTGCAAGGCCAGAATGAACCTAGCATTCATGCCATCAAAGCGGCGTCTGCTGTCAACAATCTGGTCATCCTCCTCCTCGTCGTCAATCAGACCCATCGTATGAGTCGCTTGGCTCCCTTGACGCCAGGGGTTCATTACCTGTTCACAGACTGTGCGTCGGAGAATACTGTTGTCGTGGCCGACAGAACAACCAGATATATCACTCAACCACTCAACGAGGGTGCCGCACATTTGTTCGCGGAAAGTGTCTCTTGCAGACCGAATCGTAACTGTAACTCTGATTGCCTCCATTATAGCTGCCATGTCCAAGAGTCGCTTCACATCGGGCATATACGTCAGGATACTTCGTCCAATAGCATCAGTCTCCCAGGCATTCTCTGCAGCCAGCTTACGGCTTTTTCGACAAGCGCGAGCAACCTGGTCTTGAACTTCTTGAACAGTGTGTTTCTCGTCATTCCAAAGAATCAGTGCGAATTCTGCACATGGCTCGGCATCTGGACCGTAGTATTTCGAGGAGAGGCGTGATGACTGCTCGTCTTCAAGAATCGATTCTTGTGTCTTGGCCTGTCGCAGCTGTTCTGGGGAGCATGAGATGACGTCGCAGATGTAGTCGAAAACACGGCCGATGGTCATCTGTAGATTCGTAACAAGATCCTCGGGCAGACCAGCCGCCTCTTTCCCCTTTCCCTTGTCCGTACCTCCTTGCACGTGAGAGTGAATGGTGCAGAACAGAGGTGTTCGCCATGCCTCGTCATCTCCACAGTCACAGCAGCCACTATTTCCTACTGATATGTGGATTCGAACCATGTGCCCGGTATGGTCGGTCGAGTCGAAGCATCGGGCGCATAGACAGCAAGTTTCGTCGGTACCACAGGTGCGGCACATGTACGATGCCTCACCAGGTTTGAAGATGTGCCCACATCGCTTCCCCCGCGCTGCCTCAGTATACTCTGCTCCCTCAACTGCGCCTTGAGAGTCGCTCAGCTTGAGGGTCTCTCCGATTTTACCGTCCGGGAAGAGCAATCGCATGTATTCACTTTTTCCTCCAGCGAGAGACCAGAAGAGGCTGGTAAGCAGCTCGCGTGAAGCATCTTCGGTGAAGCGGTAGTTGAAGCGGGAGGGCAGGTCGGCCAAGAATTGGCAGAGCTGTTGCTCCTGGGTCGACATAGATTGGGCCATGGTCAAACCAACCTCATCGTAGCATTTACTGTGTGAGATGGAAAGAGAAGATGGGAAAGAGAGAAAAGTAGAAACGACGTCGATTGTGGTGTCGGCGATGTCGTCAGGTCGATTATTGATAGGCAATACCGAAGTGGGGGGTCCGCAAATATTGGAGAAAGGTTTGGTGGAACAGTTGCTCTGCGGATAAAGACGTCAGCGATTTGAACAGTGTCGAAGCAGAAAAGTAGCTGATTTACTTATGGCAGCCCAGTACAAAAGACACAAAATCCAAAAGTGGCCGCGGGTATGGTTGCTGCCAATGTCAGGTTGCTTAACGCTCAAGCTGTCAAGTTGATGATGACAATTTAAATATCAGGAAGGTTACGTTTTGCTATCTAAAGTCCGACTTGTTGCCTTGCGACCTGGGGCTGAATTACAGTGAGGTTTTGGCGCACCTCAGTCACCGAGGGGCAATACCTGCCAATACAGCCCAGTCCACTGCACCACGCACGTATGAATGAAATGCCGAAGCAGTTCCAGCTGGAGCTCTTTAGGTGCCTACAGTCACATTCACAAGCAAACACGAATTGCCGTCACCGCCTCACTCTTATTAGCAGTAAAGCCTGATCATACATG
Source organism: Fusarium fujikuroi IMI 58289 (assembly GCF_900079805.1). Classification (NCBI taxonomy): domain Eukaryota; kingdom Fungi; phylum Ascomycota; class Sordariomycetes; order Hypocreales; family Nectriaceae; genus Fusarium; species Fusarium fujikuroi. The sequence continues at coordinate 2,337,195 of NC_036622.1, read as the reverse complement.
TGCGTTGTGTTTTATATCCATAACTTCATGTCATATAACATCCATGCGAACAGTTAGCGGCGGTTATGGTTATTACCGGTTCTAGCGATCAACAAATGGAAATGATGCATCAACAGAGGTAGGTAAAGAGATGTCGTGTGTGTAATCAAGCCTCTAATCCTCTTCTAATTTGTACACGGCAAGTGGCACAGAATCAATGCCTCGCCTCGCTCGGCCCGTTGCTCCATGATCAGGTCCATGCCCTTGTCAACCTCTTTATTCCTCATCCTCATCGCCGCCCTCGAGGAACTTATGTCGGATATCCTTCCATTGTCGCTGCAAGCCGGTTAGCATCTATCTCTCGCCAATCTCCGTTCTTCATCGCACGTACGCCTCGGTTGTTGTTGTCCCAGACTTTGTCCATAACGTTGTTGAAGCCACTGTATCGTAATCAGCGTCCTGTCTCCGTTGGTCCGAAGTCGTGCGCGGGCAGTCCTTACATTTCCCAGGCGAAGCCAGCAGTGAAAACAGTAGCAAGCATCAGGTAGTTGGTGGAGAAGAGGCTCCTGCAGAAAACAAAACCCCGCATTAGTCTGGGTGATCGATTATCGTGTCGTCGGCGTCGTCGTTACTTGCCTGTAGAGTGTGTTGGCGAGGGCCTGTGAAGATGCGCGATTAGCCATTGCGGTCGGCGAGGGGAATTTTGGAGTGGCCTTTGCCTTACCATTTTGATAGATGAGCGCAATTGAGCGTCTGTAACACGGCTAAGAGTCGGCGGTGGACGTCGGCGACGGTCGATTGTGAGGCTTCAGTTGAAGGATGGAGAGGTTCTGAAGATTGTCAGGCCAGGAAATTCGCGAAGTTCCGGGGACAGCTTTACCTTGCCTGTGATTGGTCGACTGAACCAGATATCCCGAGCCCCGGTTTAATCGGGACGGAACTCATTTTCAACAACAACCTCTCACTTTATCGATGGGAATAATTATCAAGGAGGGGATCATTTGTTGCTAACGCCTAATGCTTTCTTATACTAACACACTATAAATACCGCCTCACAGGCTCTATCTTCAGTCAATTTGGCCCAATGCTCAGACAGGGCTGGATTTATGATAGAGTTGATATCAACTCCTATGTGTTAGGAACCGTCGCGAGAGATACTGGAACGCAGTCAAAATCACCGCTCTTCCTGAACTTGATCCATCCCTGCTCTTGATATGTCGGGCTTCTCCTGCAACTCCTCTCTTATCCTATCCTTCGCCTCTTTGTACCTACGCACCCTCTCCCTGAACCCAATATGTTGCTGGACTCGCGGACCCCTGATGGAGCTCATGACGCGAAGTGGTGGCCGTACAAATTCATCGTCAGAATCCAGCGACTTGTCAATCGTCAAATCTTCAGCGGGAGGCGAGATCCATTTTCTGCGAAGGAAACGTGGAAGACACACAGCAATCCACTCGTCGGGACAGAGTCTGATTAGTGCACCCCAAGGAACAGAGATGGCGCCTAGGCCGATCGATAGTCCCCATTCTTTACCGTTCAAGCGAACAATCTCAAAGGCATCACTACCTACGAAAATGATGAGGACTTGGCCTCCAATCATGATGAGGTTGATTATGATGAAGAAAACATTGCGATGGAGACCTTCAAAGATGTTGAGCTTGTTATCCAGCCGACGGTTGCTAAAATCTTGGTTAGTGACCTATCTCTTATCGAAGCTTCGGCACATACTTGATTTCGTTGAAAATTTGCAACCAGACAAATGTGTTGAAGACGAGTGTCTTGAGCTGCTTGGTATCATGTTCGGAGTCTCCGTACCAGCCTAAAAGGGTCTTGCCACCAAAGTTTAACGCGAATGTGATTACAAGTTGACAAACAGCCTGTCCTATGATCATCTTGGCCATTCTCAATGTAATGAGCGGTGCCGACTTTCGATCTGGCTTCCGGTCAAGGACACTCCTCGCAGGAGGGTCTGTGGCCAATGCAAGGGCTGCAAAGGTGTCCATGATCAAATTGACCCAAAGGAGTTGGACAGCGTTAAGAACAGATTCCTGCTTGCTGCTTGCAATAGCTGAGACAAACGTCAATACCACGGCTGTAATGTTGACAGTCAGTTGGAACTACCATCATCCGATCAGCCAAATTTCACGGTCACCGCATATTCAAGCTCACCTGAAGGAACTTTTTGACAGAATCATTGACGGCACGACCCCACATCAAGCCCTTGACAATCGAAGCAAAGCTGCAAGTCATCAGTGATGTCCTACTGTGGTATACGAACCGCTGACTTACTTGTCATCAAGAAGGATAATTGACGATGCCTCCTTAGCCACTTCTGTTCCAGCAATGCCCATGGAGAATCCAATGTCTGCCATCTTCAAAGCTGGCGCGTCATTCGTTCCATCGCCTGTTACTGCCACTGTTTCCCCGAGATCTTTAAGGGTACGGACCAGGATCCGTTTGTCCTCGGGGCTTGAGCGGGCCAGCACTTGAAGATGTCTCACCTTTTGTTTGAGCTCTTCGGGTGGAAGTCTTCGAAACTCGGGGCCTTCCATCGCAATGCCACCTTCATCAGGACGGAAAATACCACATTCGGAGGCAATAGCAGAGGCCGTTTGGATATTGTCACCAGTTACCATTCTCACAAAGACGCCAGCCCGGCGACAGTCCTCGAGAGCACTGATTACAGTCGGTCGCAGCGGGTCTTTGATACCGTATATTCCAATCAGCGTCATACCTTGGTGCACAGCATTGAAATCTGCGTATTGCGGGTTATCCGGGGAGACAGCTCCCTCAGGTGGCCAGGATTCGAAGTCGCGGTATGATGACCCGATGGTTCGGAGAGTCTGTCCTGCATAGGAGCTAATGACCATACCGATCATGTCTCGATCCGCTTCAGTTAGGGGGACGGACATTGTTTCCCCATGTGACACATTTTCGAGACACTTGGTACACTTTTCCAGCAGTATCTCAGAAGCGCCCTTTGCGTATACGCGATACTTTCCACTGGACAGCTTAACAATTACAGTACTGTACTTGTTCTTGCTATCGAAAGGCACTGTCTGCACGATATTGGCAGAAGATCGTATCTCTTGAATTGGCCCGGCTCCTAGATGGTCTCGGCAATAGGCAAGTAAAGCAACCTCAGTCTTAGAACCGATGAATGTCTTCTGGCCATCTTGGTCACCTTCGAAGGCCGTCGAGTTGAGCACATTGGACTGGATGAGTAGAGTCTTGACTTGTTGACTTAGTCCTTTCACGAAGTCGGCGTCTGGGATATTGGGTACAGTGAGAGTCTTCCGTTCGATGTACAAGGACTTGTCCATTGGCGGATCAGTACCGCCGAAAATGGTTGTTTTACCAAGTGTGGCGGCAACGACCGTCATTTTATTCTGGGTAAGTGTCCCAGTTTTATCAGAGCAAACAGTCGTGGCATTACCCATCGTCTCGCAGGCCTTGAGGATTCGAACGAGATTGTTGTCGCGGAGCATCTTGACAGTCGCAAAGCTCAGTGCCAGTGTGACTGCCAAGGGCAATCCTTCGGGGACAGCCACTACAACAACAGTGACTGAGACGATGAATATCTTCATGAATTCTTGACCCTTCTCAGAGGGAGACCCGCGGTTTTTTGGAAGCTGAGCACAGAACTTGATGAAGAGCACGACGAATAACAATAGCGCGGCGCCAGCACCCACTTTGGCGATCCAATCTGCCAAGATGTTGAGCTTCTTCTGTAGGGGTGTGTCTTCCTGTTCGGTGCGGAGGGCCATTGAGATTCGGCCATAGCTGGAATTCACACCCACAGCAGTTACAAGAAACGTCCCATTGCCCTCGTTGACCTTGCTTCCCGAGATGATGAAAGGATCGAGCTTCTCTGCCTCCTTGGTATCGAGTTTCTGGATTGCATCGAACACATCTGCTGCTGGTGTCTTTCGGAGCAGATCTGACTCTCCAGTAGCTGAGGACTCGTCACACTTGACGGCGCTGCCTTGAATAAAGATGCCATCTACTGGTACGATGTCTCCCGTGGCAAGATGCATGACATCCCCGACCATGACGTCGTTGATGGATATCTCTTGGGACTTCCCTGAACGAATAACACTGACCATACGATCATTGGTTTTCTTAGTGAGCCGGGTGAACTGTCGCTGCATATGCCAATCGTTGATTGTACCGACCAGCACAACAATACTGTCCACTCCTATCAGTGTTTCAAGTCTCGGCGTGACTGGAGCATTTACTTACACGATAGCAACGATAATTGCGACACCTTCAACCCATTCAACTTTGGGTTCCCCCTTTTTATGCTCACCTCCAAAGGTTTGGTAAAGGCCTAGAGCTAGTGATATGATCGCCGCAATGGTCAAGAGAATGAGAACTTTGTCGTTATAGGTTGTCCAGGCGATCTCCAAGAGGGATTTTGTCTTCTTATCAGGAAGGCGATTGTCTCTGAAGATCTTTTTTCGGTCGCAGAAAATCCCTGTAGGGTTGGGATCCTCAGGAGGAGGAATATGAATTGCTGCTTCAGCATTACTCTCCGGTATTGCATCACCAGCCGTCCCGTGTTTTGGCGTTCCTTTTGGCGCAACTTCGTGGAATGCGACCTCTCCATCCACGGTGGACTCGTCGGTACTGAGGCCAGCATTGCGATCTGTATGCAGTCCCTTCTCTATACCATCAATTCCCCCAAGAGCATAAAAGGCGTTGAGGCTTTTGGGATTGAGCAACTTAGAAAGCTGGCCTGGGTTGAAAGCAAATTTGCTTTTCTCAGTTTTGAACATGTCCTCGGTGCCTGGGTCGGGAGTCAGTGCATCTGAAGTGTCTAGTAGACAGGTTTTGGTGGCAGCATGGTCGTTTTCAGGGGATTTGGCTTCCTGCGATATATGAGGAGGTGCCATCTTGGCGATGGTGGTGAGTGCTGGAGCTTCAGGGTCGAGATTGATAATCGAATAACTCCTGAGAAAGCCTTGACAGCTTTTAAATAGGGCAGTATAAAAGCAGAACAAGAATGCCACCATTAAGAGGCCTCCCTTTGCATTGTGAGTGAAGTTTGTTTCTAAAGTCTCTGAAGAGGGGAAGGGCAGGAAAAGCAAGTTACTGGGCGACTTAGACACAGACACAGACACAAACAGTAGCACTTGCCAGTGATTGGTACATTGTGTAAGGCAGATTGTACCTACCTATGGAGGTAATGAGACGGATGGGACATTGCTAAGTTCATATAAAGTAGGTAGGTCGGTAGGGATGCAGTAGCGGTTAGATACATAATTAGTACTTGCTGAAGCAAAATAAGCCTTGATTCATCCTTGTTGTGGCAAGGTATCTATTAGATGATGGTTGCTTGCCTTGCCTACCTATTCTTGGTGCGCTGGCCCAAGAGTAAAGTATTTCCATACGGAATGGCGCACTGCTGATATACCTTACTGGGTAGGAACAATATGTTAAGTTTTAAGTAGGTCCTTCCTTGGTGTTGAAGTGTGTAGTGTAAGTAATATCATGAGTCCCAAGCAGACACATGGTAGGTGAATGAGACCGCTTTGTGTCAACAACATTCACATCCATCCAATTAACGACACACAAAGAAAGATAAAGCTAGTTGATCATAAGTCAAGTATTCGGTAGAGATACGCAAACAAAGATGGGGACACCTGGCAGAAGGTCTCAAACATTGAACTCCAAACACGAGTAGTATGAAAAATGCCTAACAAACACACAATAAGGTTCAAACAACCCAATTTTCAATGTGGCCAACGCGCTCACCAAATAGCACTGATTACACTTGTAGCCGAGGCGAGCCTTGCCCTGTATCCGTGCTGTCACAAGCAAAGTCGTGCGAGAGAGAGGCTGCCATTAGGCGTGATTCCGTAGGTTCTCGACCTGCCACGACCTATGCATGAGGCAGCCAGTGACTGACTGCAGCAATTTAACTGGGCCAAATATGTGAAAGTCATTCTCGTTATGCAAGAAGCCTTGGTCAACGCTCAATAAATAACAGTGCGTTAAGCTTGAGCTGTGGCAGCACACCGTTTCCTTTCACAGAGGGGCCAGCCATGTACAATGTGGCTTTTTTCCACTCCGGATGGGCTACGTAGGACGTGGAAAACCTTCCATTCTCCTTGCGGTCTTAAATAATAAACACCCAGATCATCCAGAACTATCGCCATACCCTCATAGTTCAGCAAGGCTTTTCATGATGTAGTGAAACACGTTCGAGAACGAAGCTGAGGAAGAAGAAAGTGAGGAAGTGAGACTTCATCACTTAGGCACTCTTCAGATACGACGGGTCAGGAGATTTATGTCGCTTACACCAAGGGCATATCTGCAACGTGGGCATACATCATTTTACCGTTTTACATGAGGAAAGGTTGAAACAAGGCACCCTGCAGGGCATCAGGCTCGAAACATCTACCAATGAGAGGGCTCCAGCTCAAATAAGCTCAATTAAGGTAGCAGGGATACTCCCTTGTCCTTTGTGTCCAGTGTGTACTAGGGAGAGGTACTTCACAGCTTGGCTCCCACGGCCGTGGCGTAAATCTCCCCAAGAGGATACAGGCGTGCTTGGGCAAATGTGATCATGGTTTTGTATGTACACCATCGAGCGAGCGTGATTAAACACAATTACATGGAATGGACAAGTCATGCAATGGTGCTCAATCAAGGCTGCATCTATGTATAGGTAGGATATCATGTAGGTTAGTCTTTTACCCCCCAATGTAGCCACATGCATGTGGCGCTGCTTGCTTTCAGCCACTCGCAGCCCCTCCTCTAACTTGACCCCTCCAAGCCGATTTCCAGCTTTCAACCTGCTTCGGTACCTGCCGAGCAGATTCCAAACCCTGTCCGACCACGTCCAGCGTCGGACTCAGGCGCTCTCGCGAATTGAATTGACTCTCCCTTTGCTCCATCTCTTTTTCGCGATGCCTTCGCAGCCTTCGAACGCGGGTATTGTCACCGACGAGAACAGTGGTGACCGAGAGATCCCGCAGTCTGTCCGCGCAGATGGCAGTACCCGTAAAGCTATCAAAATTCGTCCGGGATACCGGCCTCCCGAGGACGTCGAAGTCTACAAGAACCGCACTGCCGAGGCCTTTCGCGAGCGCGGTAAGAAGATTGGCATCCCAGGTGCCACGGGCTTGAAGGAAGAGAGCTCCGAACAAAACTCGGCAGCAAGCAACAAGAACGCCAAGCGTCGTGAGGCTCGGAAAAAGGCAAAGGCTGCAGAGGGTGATACTCCAGCCCTTGCGGAAGAGACAAAGCCCGAGGAAGTCGATCCCGAAGTTGAGCGCGAGAAAAAGGCCCGAAATCTTAAGAAGAAGTTGAAGCAGGCTAAGGACCTCAAGAACAAGAAGGAAGGTGGTGAGGCTCTACTTCCCGAGCAAATCGCAAAGGTCATCAAGATCAACGAACTCATTAGAGAGTTGGATGCGCTGGGTTTCGACGCTGAGGGTGAGCCCAAGAAGGCTGCCACTGACGACGAGGGTGAAAAGAAGGACTGAGACAGTTTATGCGACTTCGACTCATGAATTATCACTACAATTCAAGGTGCTTCGAACAGCCGCTGTTATATCCAGGGCTGTGTTTCTGGGTAAACAAACCACTTCTCATTGAACCTCTGATGCCAAGTCGGATGACGAAGATACATATTTTTGCGACCTATACCCGACTCAGCATCATCAGCAGGCCGTCTCCAGCTATTTGAGGGATATTTTAGCCAAGTTCTTGGTCCTTGCCATCACTTGAAGTTATCCTGGCCCTTCACTCTGAAATCGGCACTCCTGCTCTTCCCGACACCTTGTCCATATTTAGGACAAGCGAGCAATGGGCACGATGCGCTATACGCGCAAAGCTTAAGGCTAGGTCGAAATGTACCAAACATCGTGTTTCTGAGTAAATTAGACATCTAATAAGAGCTGCGAAATTCCTCGATATGCAATTTCCTTGAGCTTGGAAAATCGGCCACTAGAGGAAATGCTGAAAGTCTTTGTATCCACAAATACCGTCCCGATGGCAAGTGGCCTGATATATAGGAATGTGTACCTATCCGAGTTAACTGTACTGTGTCTTTATATGTCTCCGCAACACATCTCCTTTAGTTTATCTCTTGTATGTTGCTGCTTAGTCGAAGAATACTGATGATACCCACATGCTAGTTTGCCGCATCGAAATGATAAAGTTTTGTTGCATGATGTACACTGACCTAAGCACGTCTCATAGCAAAGAATCAATGAGCAGTGCATTCACTTCGATAACCAATTGTAATATGGAAAATCCAAATACAGCATCATCACGTATCACTGTTCCAAGAATGGACTGAGTAACGCAGGGTAGGCAAAAGAGCTCTGACAAAATAATCAAAACACACGGGTAGGAGTAGGCACATATAGTGGACAGTTCAGGCTTACCAGTGAACTCAATGGTATTTTAATGGGTATACATTATACTCGAAAGAACAGATGCAGGTCAAATAGAAAATAAACCAAGACCTATCAAATTCTGCGGATTGTCATACCGTAGATATTCAGAGAAAAAGCCATGAATTACATTGTTTTCCTCAACTAGGTGGTTCCTTACCTCAGGTCCTTCAATGAGATACCTGGACGGGAGCTTTGCGCGCGCAGCAAATGCCGAGATTCTGCCGGTGCAGCTCGAGCCCGCTAGTGGAAGGCTCCAGCTGGTGAGGTAAGCTCTCTATCTCCCATGAGCAACCACCATCACCATCCAATCCAAACACCTCTCCGTCAACATAAACCGAGCTTTCGATACCCGACAGACAACGCCCAAGACCAACGAATTGTCAAGAAAAGAAGAAACATCAACAGTATACAAACTCACGAAAATAGAATCGGAATAAAGTGATTCACAATGTCTGCCGAAGACGAGCGCCAGGCTGCCCTGAACTCCTACCGCACGAAACTCATGGAGTCGCGAGAATGGGAGGCAAAGCTCAAGAATCTGCGCTTAGAGATCAAGGACATGCAGCGAGAGTTTGACAAGACCGAGGACAACATCAAGGCGCTACAGAGTGTGGGACAGATCATCGGGGAGGTACTGAAACAGCTTGATGACGAACGATGTGAGGGCGAACAACATATGGACTCGTACAAGATGGTCGGATACTAACGGTTATACTCGCAGTTATCGTCAAGGCCTCTTCGGGGCCACGATATGTTGTCGGATGCAGATCAAAGGTCGACAAGCTCAAGCTCAAGCAAGGTACCCGTGTTGCTCTCGACATGACGACACTCACCATCATGCGAATGCTCCCCCGCGAAGTCGACCCCTTGGTGTACAACATGTCTCTGGAGGACCCAGGGCAAGTCAGCTTTGCTGGTATCGGTGGATTGAACGATCAGATTCGAGAGCTTAGAGAAGTCATTGAGCTCCCCCTCAAGAACCCCGAACTGTTCCTCCGAGTAGGCATCAAACCTCCCAAGGGTGTCCTGTTGTATGGCCCTCCTGGAACTGGAAAAACTCTATTGGCACGAGCAGTTGCCAGCAGTCTAGAGACCAACTTCTTGAAGGGTATGGGTCACGCGCTGATATTATTCCACGAACGGTATCACTGACAATAAACTAGTTGTTTCTTCCGCTATTGTCGATAAATACATTGGAGAATCTGCAAGACTGATCCGCGAGATGTTTGGCTATGCCAAGGAGCATGAGCCTTGCATCATTTTCATGGACGAGATCGATGCCATTGGTGGCCGACGTTTCTCTGAGGGCACCAGTGCTGATCGTGAGATTCAACGAACACTCATGGAGTTGCTCAACCAGCTGGATGGTTTCGACTATCTGGGCAAGACCAAGATCATCATGGCAACCAACCGACCTGACACATTGGACCCTGCGCTTCTTCGTGCTGGTCGACTGGACCGAAAGATTGAGATTCCTCTGCCCAACGAGGTCGGACGCCTCGAGATTCTTAAGATTCACTCACAAAGCGTGGTAATCGATGGAGACCTTGATTTCGAAAGCGTGGTGAAGATGAGTGACGGGCTCAACGGTGCTGATTTGCGAAACGTGGTTACTGAAGCGTAAGTTTTCATCCCCGCACAGTAAAGGAAAAGAAGTTGAGCTTAATGAATCTGACATGCATACAGCGGTCTATTTGCTATCAAGGATTACCGAGACTCAATCAATCAGGACGATTTCAACAAGGCTGTTCGCAAGGTCGCGGAATCCAAGAAGTTGGAGGGCAAGCTTGAGTACCAGAAGCTGTAAGCGACGGGAGGGTGTGTCATTCCAGAACAAGATGGATGGATATAACAGCGGAAAGGTGCATGGAAACCTAAGGATGATGGAAGCTGATGGACCCAGCGTTGCTAGGTAATCCGTGTAAGACTGTACAATAGAGTCAGGGTAAACCGCGATAGATTAGCTCAGCCCTACAAACAGGAATGTACATGGCGTCCTGGAAAAGCAGGAAAGTTCTCTTGCGACTATCACAAATGCATGTTTGACCAGCGTGAGATTCATATGCCAACGCCTGCAACGTAAGCAGCCAGATCCTTTGCCATGAGTTGTGTCGCAAGGCGTTGATACAATTGGTGAGAGGCTAGAGATACCATGAAACCACCACCTTGATTCGCAAGGCTGATTCTTCAGAGTGAGACTGTCGGTTGGCTAAAGTAAGCTCGGGAGGGAGTAAGATTATGAAATTATGCAAGATAAAGTCTGTTATACCATTAGTAGTCAAGATGAACGGCTGAACCGAGGAGGATAAGGGAGCTTATGGCATATTTAAGCTTAGGGCTGAGGGGCATTTTCAGCTTGGTGTTCTTGGTTTTACAAAAGCCGACTTTTTTTTCTGACAGTGTCCTCTAGATTGTACTAAAGATCTTTAATTTTCAATACTCTTTTCCCGTGGGTTGTTAGTGCTGAAGAAAGGACAGATAGATAATTGGTGTAAAAAGATTCCTTCTCACATAAACCAACAGCCAGAGCAACAGGACTCTGACCAGGGTTCACGTCAAGGGCCATCCTTTAATGATGACAGTGGGAACTTGCCCTGCTCAGCGGGGACGCTGTTAGGCCAACGTGGCTGATGTCAGAGAGCTGGATGGTCTGTTTCTACAGCTCACTCTTGAAGGAGAGCGAGCGTATGTATCCGTAATCTCTACAGGAACCCAAGCCTGAGGATAACGGCAAGGCTAACATGGAGGTCTCAGTTTTGGGAGACGATGACGTAGGTATAACTATAGCGAGATGGATGCTAACAATAGCATCGCATATTGGTTAAGGTCTGGAACTAGTTGATCGGCAACTCAACCGACGGCGGAAAGCGAATCAAGAGAAACAAGAACCGAAAACAAGATTGATAGGAATGAATGCTACGGAGAAAAACATGGGCTAGAATACATCGAGAAGAAGAAAAACAAGCCAAGAAGCGCGCTTGCACTTGAGATGGGAAACAACGCCGAGCGGAACGGAATTGGCGCTAGTTAGAACGGGTTGCTATTCTTAGTGAGGTTGATTTTTTTTCTGGTTGGGGCGATTGAGGCTGTGAAATCTTAATCAGTTCGCTTCAGCTCACTGATTCAACTTCGAATCGACACAGGCACAAGCAAACACAAGGTATTGGATGAGAGACCCACGACCTAGGGACGATCCATCTGGTGCCAAAGGCCATCAATGCATCACTGCTCAGGTACCCATGATTACAGAACCCCCCAAAGAAAGTCAGTATCTGTTGTAGTGATATTATCTATCCGTTGATCTTAAACTGCATAGACGCCATCTGTTTCAGAGTTGTCACTGTGGGAAGCAGCACAAGCTTCAGGATTGATTGAGGAAGAAGAAAACAACGGGCGAATTCAGGGGCACGCATTGCATATCTGCATGTGTATGCACATCTCCACAGGAAGAGATGCAGGGGATCTACTAATGCCGACTGGTAGTTTCCGCGGCCTACTAACACTGAGTGAGTGACTCCCTGAGACCTTGGCTAGGTAGCTACCTCGTAGGTAGGCCGGGAGTCAATACGAACGAACAAAGGCGCGAGTGGGGGAGACATTTCTCGTATGGAGGCGCAGATCTCTCGCTTCATGATAACGCTTCCGTTTCTCTTTCTGGCCTCTAAGTGGCAGAATGTAGAACGAGTTGCAACGAGCTGCAAGTTTCCGCTCTTCTGTTGGTGTTGACAAGGCTCGGGCTAGTCGGGAACCCCGTGAGGCTGGTTTTAGGTGTGCTGTAGGTCTAGTAGGTGAGGGTGGAGGCGGAGGAGTGGTGGATGACGATGTTTGTGGTGGGTACTGCAGATATGATAAGTGACAAACAACCAACTCAATGTATACAGATGGTAACATCAGAAAAGATCGTGGTTCGACGTGAAAAGAGTGCGGTGAAAGAAGAGGATTCTACTAGTAACTTCCCGCACCAGGTGCAAAATACAAAGTTCATAGTCAGATTAGCTTTGTAGATCAGGAACTTGCCTGTGAGAGGTCACCATAATGGAATTGTGAGATCATTGTTAGTTCCATACATCTTGGGTACATCCACCTGTACATGCGGCTCGGCGAGATGCGTTGCCATGACGAAGGTAGAGAGGTAAACGGGACCTAAGCTTCACGATCTAACTTGAACTGTGACAGACCTGGAGTTGCACCAGGGTGTTCAGGCACCGCCGCCTTCCAGGCCATGGAATTATTAAAGCGCGGACTAGATTCAGAGAGGCAAATAGTGATCGATATTCTTAGATATGTAGGGTACCTACCTTAGGTAGTTGTTATAGATTATTACGAGTATGAGCGTAAGGCATTGGAAAGCAAACCAGAAGCGGACCAGACTATGAAGCCCTGGTGTGGTTTTTGGTCTTGGACCCTTATGCAACCATTAGCCACGGCTGACAATGGCTTCCATTCTGTTCCAGCTAACGTCTCAACAGCCGCGAGCTACTGCCACGTCCACGATAACAGATGCTGTGTAACAAGGCTCAATTGGTCATCTGTTGGTTCAGCTGTATGATGATGGCCAGTCCTCAACTGTACCTTGGACCAAGGTAAAGTAGGTACTTACCTTGGTCAACTCAAAACGCCTGATGGTGGTGTATCCCTGAACCATCTCAAACTGCGAACCGCCCCTCACAGTTCAGGGTCAGTTGCTATGGAGGAGGCGGTTGTTATCGATACCTATGTATGAGGTGTGTTCTGTAGGCATTCTCATGATATTACTCTACATATTGCCGCTCCCTTGTCTTGCCCACTTCCCGTCAGTTCGTTCGTTCCTCAACCTCTGTAAATAGACCAGCGAGCAGATAAAAATAATACCTACAAGCCAGACCAGACCAAACCAAAAACATGGGAATCTCTCACCCCCTGTCTGGGCCCTGTCGAAAATACCCCCGCTACTGTCATCCTCAACCCCACTCTGCCCACTCTGCCCACCAAGACCGCAAGCTGCCTGCATGCATGTAGAGCAAAAGCGAATGTGAGAGAGCCCCGACCTTGCTGAGTTGCATGTCACTTTTGAGTGATAACCATACCGGAGTATACCTACCTACCACCTAGACTAAGCATTACCTAGAGAGAGCTTAGGTACCTTACCTACCTAGCCTCCATGCTCACCTCACTGAGGGTGCGGGCCAGAGACTCCACACCATGAGAAGCTGGGACCATCTTCTACGGAGACCGCTCTGCCCGCCTTTGTCCTTTCGCCTTCACCCAATGTTGTAAGGCGAGTTACCTTAAGTTGACTGACTGACTTGCTGGAGCTCAAACGACTACATATACAACCATCTCCTCCTCCCTCCTCACCTTTCTTGTTCTGCTCTTCTCTCCTCTTTCTCCTCCCTCATCTACACCTTATTGCTTCTTGATACCCCGTCCTCAAAACTCTTCCGCCTGTTTCCTCTCTCTCATTCTCCCCCACACATATCCGCTCGCTATCGGCTCTGCTCTACTCTCACCGACCGTCTCTTAACGAACCCATTGTCCACGTTTTTCCATCGCAAAGAGCTCAGTCAACATGTGGTAAGGAAGCTTCCTCTTCCTCGTCGCCGTCACCGCCTTTGTTACCGCCCAGCCTTTTCGCCTGCCCCGCCAGCCACCGAGCTTCCACCGATTCTTTGCTTGCGACTGACGCAGGCTAAGATGGGATGGATGTTTATGGTTCAAGGCGATGGACGGGAGAGAAACGCTGGGCCCCCCAAAGAAAGAAGGAGTCCGGCGGCTCAATTGGTGGAATACAATAACAATAGCTAACCATTACGATCAGTGGTATTTTCGGATACATCAACTACCTGGTGGAGAAGGACCGCAAGTTCATCCTCGACACTCTTGTCAACGGTCAGTAATTGCTTATCCCATGCTCATGTTGACAAGCACAAGCACGAGCACAAGCACAAGCATAAATCATGGACTGTGCCCATGGTTTCCCCCTCCTCAGCTGCCCCTCACCACCCCTTTCATCAGCCATGCCCCGCCCCGCCATGCACTGGTGAGACGTGGGATCAGCGCCTAGATTCGTGTTGCTGACACAGCCTTTTGCAAAACAGGTCTGTCCCGTCTCGAGTACCGTGGATATGACTCTGCTGGTCTAGCCATCGACGGCGACAAGAAGAAGGAGGTTCTCGCTTTCAAGGAGGTTGGCAAGGTCGCCAAGCTCCGAAAGCTCATTGACGAGTCCGACCTCGACCTCGAGAAGATCTTTGATTCACATGCCGGTATTGCCCACACCCGATGGGCTACTCACGGTCCTCCTTCCACCACCAACTGCCACCCCCACCGGTACGTTTGAGAAAATCCGAAATTCCCTTCCCAATCCGATGACTTGACTCTCGATCTTTGCTGTTCCATTTTGAGGATGCGAAGATCAGTTCTGAATCGGGAGAGTGATTTTGAACACGGTGTGCTAACTACAAACCCCTGAATGCAGATCTGACGTCAACTGGGAGTTCACCGTTGTCCACAATGGTATCATCACCAACTACAAGGAGTTGAAGACTCTTCTCCAGGCAAAGGGCTTCAAGTTCGAGACTGAGACCGACACTGAGTGCATTGCAAAGCTCACCAAGTACATCCACGACCAGCACCCCTCCATTGGCTTCACCGACCTTGCCAAGGCCGTCATCCAGGAGCTCGAAGGTGCTTATGGCCTTCTCATCAAGTCCGTCCACTACCCCCATGAAGTCATCGCCGCCCGAAAGGGTTCTCCTCTCGTCATCGGTGTCAAGACCGAGCGTCGCATGAAGGTCGACTTTGTCGATGTTGAATATTCTGATGAGAACGCTGCCCTCCCCGCCGAGGCTGCTTCCCAGAATGTTGCCATCAAGAAGAACGACCTTCTGTCTCCTGACGCTGGCCTTCTCGGTGCCGCCGACAAGTCTCTTCTCCACCGATCTCAGTCTCGTGCTTTCATGACTGATGATGGCATGCCCATGCCCACTGAGTTCTTCCTCTCCTCTGACCCTTCGGCCATTGTCGAGCACACCAAGAAGGTCATGTACCTCGAGGACGACGACATTGCCCACATCCACGAGGGCTCCCTCAACATCCACCGCCTCAAGAAGGCTGATGGCAGCTCCAACGTCCGAACCATCCAGACCCTTGAGCTCGAGCTCCAGGAGATCATGAAGGGCAAATTCGACCACTTCATGCAAAAGGAGATTTTCGAGCAGCCCGAGTCGGTCGTCAACACCATGCGTGGTCGTCTCGACATTGCCAACAAGACCGTCACCCTTGGCGGTCTCCGCTCTTACATCTCTACCATTCGCCGATGCCGCCGCATCATCTTCATTGCCTGCGGTACTTCTTACCACTCTTGCATGGCTGTTCGTGGTGTCTTTGAGGAGCTTGCTGAGATCCCCATCGCCGTTGAGCTGGCTTCCGATTTCCTCGACCGACAGGCCCCTGTCTTCCGTGACGACACCTGCGTCTTCGTCTCTCAGTCTGGTGAGACTGCCGACTCTCTCATGGCTCTCCGCTACTGCTTGGAGCGTGGTGCCCTGACTGTCGGTATTGTTAACGTTGTCGGCTCCTCAATCTCTCTCCTCACCCACTGTGGTGTCCACATTAACGCCGGTCCCGAGATCGGTGTCGCCTCTACCAAGGCCTACACCTCTCAGTTCATCGCCATGGTCATGTTTGCTCTGTCCCTGAGCGAGGACCGTGCTTCCAAGAAAGCTCGCCGCGAGGAGATCATGGAGGGTCTCTCCAACGTCTCTGCCCAGATCAAGTCCATCCTCGAGCTTGACTCCTCCATCAAGAAGCTTTGCGAGAACTTCAAGAACCAGAAGTCTCTCCTCCTCCTCGGCCGTGGCAGCCAGTTCTCCACTGCCCTTGAGGGTGCCCTCAAGATTAAGGAAATCTCCTACCTTCACTGTGAAGCCGTCATGTCCGGTGAGCTGAAGCACGGTGTCCTGGCTCTGGTTGACGAGAACCTCCCCATTATCATGATCCTCACCCGTGATGATCTGTTCAAGAAGTCACTCAACGCCTATCAGCAGGTTATTGCTCGCGGTGGTAAGCCCATCGTTATCTGCAACCCCTCTGATGAGGAGTTCAAGTCTTCTGAAGCCGAGAAGATCGAGATCCCCAAGACGGTCGACGTTCTCCAAGGTCTCCTCAACGTTATCCCTCTCCAGCTCATTGCCTACTGGCTTGCCGTTCTTGAGGGTCTCAACGTTGATTTCCCTCGTAACCTGGCCAAATCGGTCACTGTCGAGTAAACTCGTTACTGTGTTTTGACTGATGGTCGATGTACAGTATGAGTTTGGCGGCTGCTTGGGTTCCTCTTTGCTACTGGCAAGAGGCTTATGATGAAATTTGGAGTTGGGTTTTGGACTGCACCGATAGGCTTGCAAATGAACATGTTGGTCAAGCATTTTGTGTTTTGTCTACCTGGATAGTATGGAACTAAGTGTTTGGCAAAAATAAATGAATAAATGGGAGGCCAGGGACCAGGCTGGTCGTGGTCAGTATTAGATGGTAACCCTCGAGAAGAGGCTGAATAGGCACGTTGGCTTATTTACGATACATTAGTTCTAGGCAACGTAATCACGAATAGCAAGTCTTGCAAATTGAATATAAATTTGACATCTCGGAATCAGGAATGCTGCTGCTCTGCATTTGACCATGCAACGAACTGAACCATCGTTTGCCGCATAACTCGAGGTTCCAATTTCAGAAATGCAAAGTACAGATATTGAAACATACTCTCGAATGATGAGACGTGATGCGTTCTTACAACTCTATTATGTCCCCTGTCTTGAGCTGTTCCCCAGGCTATTGGATGAGAGGGAGAGGAAGGATTTTCATCGGTGGCTTATGGAAGTTCACTGCATATGGCCAAGTATCATTATCATCATGATTGTTCCAGCTGAATCTCTTCCAAAGTAGCAGCAATCAAGCCGTCTTGGCTTGCATCTTGTGCAACCTCACTAGTTGATTAAAAATGTGACTGGCTTTCTTCACTCGGTCCTCCAATTTCAACACTTGCCACGGGATTTAGACAGTTTGAGTACCATATCCGCGAATTCTCTCAGCAAAGGCCCAGCTCTGAGCCTCGAGCTGCAGACCATCGGTAAGCTCCACTCCTTCCTTTGTGACTACAGCCATCGAGTAAGAGTCCAAACTGCGAGCGTCGCGATAGTATAGAACCTTCATGCATTCCTTGATGATCTTGATAGCCTCCTCCTTCTCCAAGTTCTGGGCGGCCTCCTCGTCGGGAACATGACGACGCATGATAGGCTGGGCTAGCATGGAACCGAAGCCCGTAGCCAGACTAGGGGCACTGTAGGTACTGCCGAGTAAGTCGGCAGCGGCAAGGAATGGCTTGTCATCGTCGTCTAGACCAGCAACAAGGAGATGGTTCCACAAGGGGTCGAACTTGGAGCGTCGGCGGTAAAGCAGCTTAGCGAGGTAGCGGTGGAGGTTTGCGGCGTTGAGGCGGGGAGCGTCGGGGGATGTGTAGGCCTCGTCGAGGGAGAGGTCGATGAGATGGCGGTCGAGATATTGCATATCGGAAATGTCGCCGCTGAAGCCAACGACCGAGGACTCGGCGAAGGAGCGGAGTCGCTTGACATCGGTGAATCGGGCCAGAGAGCCGTATGACGCTGGGAGGGATTAGCTTCTATTCAGGTATCGGCGCTGATACAACCGACCTAGGTTATCAGCAGCCATGACAACTCCATCCTTGAACTTGACGGCGATGACGGAGGTACCAGTGACAATGGGCTGCTGGGTGTTTTGCTTGGGACCATTATCGGTCATGAAAGAGGCATCGTAGGCACCGTAAACATCGTCTCTAGGCTATTGGAGGTCAGTTTATTGTAATTGGTCATGCTTCAAGTTGTAGTATATGGAAGCACATACACGACCCCAAGCTTGCGGACGGTGATCCATGGTCTATGCGGTCGAATGAATTGGGAAGTGAGAAATGTCGCAGGTGTTCGTTACTCTGGTGTGAGGAAATAAGACCGTCGGTATTTGCAGAGCACAGATGTGGTCGCCTTCAGTGTTGATGAGTAAGTGATGTAGTTGAAAGAGCTAGGTAATGTTCATTAGTCCAGCCTTGCTTGACTTGATCTCACTCACTGTCGCGTCCAACGGCAGCCTGCGACCAGCAGATGAGGTGAATGTGGAGGGGCGTTACATAAGCCAACTTTTGGGGTGGTGATTGGTAGGACCTGCAAGCTGCAGGAGCTGTAGCTCGTGAAGTTGAGAGTACTTAGCGTACTAGCTATAACGCATGCGGTTGAAACGTACCGCTACCAAGGGAGCTCTCGCATGAAGTTGAGCCCACTCTCGCACCTGCCCACCTGCCCACCTTCCATGGCCGGCACTGGAATTAGAAACTGCCCGCCCGCAAAGCGCAAAACATGAGGTAGGCACTGTCTACCTTGGGTCAACACCATCAGCCTCATCTCGACTAGACCAATTCCTCACCGTACACAAACTCAGCCTTGCAGTCAATCGTCGCCGCCACTGTAAATCACTTCGCTCAGATCAATTCTCTTCAACTCAACCGTAACAAATACCAAAATGCTCACTTCCGTGGGCCGGGCCGCCGTCCGTCGCGTTCAGACAGCCCGCCTTTCTGCTTCCGCTCCCTCAGACGCTCAATTGCTCTGCCGCCAGTCGGCCATACAGACTGCACTCCCCATTCGAAGCTTCACCGTCTCAGCATGGTCCCCCTCTCCTGCCTCCGGCGATAAGAAGGCCGCCAAGAAGACGACGACCACTACCACGAAGAAGGCTACCCTCACCACCAAATCCAAGTCTAAGGCGACTGATAGCAAGGCCAAGTCCCAGACCAAGGCGAAGCCCAAACCCAAGGCTGCTGCGCCAAAGCCTAAGAAGGTCAAGAAGGAGGTTGATCCGGAGAAGGCCAAGAAGCTTGAAATCCGGGAGCTTAAGAAATGGGCGCTCAAAGACAAGCTGGCTATGCTTCCGGCCAACACTTGGGTACTTTTTGCGTCGGAGAACAAAGGAAACCTCTCAGGAACTGGTGGAATCACCCAGCAGATGACTGAGCTGTCCGAGAAGTTCCGTCAACTGACCGAATCCGAGCATGAAGTGCGTCACGCCCTTTCCCCCTCCCTTTACTGAATGAGCTAACACGAAGTTTAGGACTTCCATCGCAGAGCCGTTGCCAACCGCCAGAAGAACTTAGCGACTTATAAAGCTTGGGTTGAGACTCACGAGCCGGCGCGCATTTACGTAGCTAACAAAGCCCGCCGCCGCCTCTCTTTCCTAACTGGCAAGCCTTACAAGCCAATCTCAGATGAGCGTCTGCCCCTGCGCCCTTCAGGCTCTTATTCCCTTTACCTTGTCGACAACTGGAACAAAAGCCATGCTGAGACTAGCCAGACCAAGTTCAAAGAAATCAGCGAGTCCTGGAAGGACGTGAACCCTACTGAGAAGGCCCTATATGAGCAGCGCGCCGCTGACGAATCTGTCAAGTACAAGGCCGAGATTGAGAAGCTTGATGCGCGCGCAAAGGTCATCCAGGAAACTGGACTTGCCTAGGGAACCGAATATGAAGGGCTGCCACTTAGATTAGAGAGAAATTCTATGTACAAAGGACTGTTTCGTGAGCGATCGCTGTTGTGCAAGTATAGGAATTCAATGTGTTTATGATCTATTTATGGTATGGTATTGATCATAAAGGGCTGGGGTTCAAGGGAATGGTAACGGGGACTTTGTCTGGTCTGGCTTTTGTCTACTTTTGTTCTTGTTTGTGTTTGTACTGGATCGTGTAGGGTACGACGACCCTGGTTAAGACATGGCATAACCCAGACTCAGCTGAGCTGGCAGTCACTTGGGAATAGTTGATAATCAAAGGCTCGTGTAACCCGCGTTTTGTCTATCTATGCCGCCTTATAATGTCGAAGGACCAAGCTTTGCAGCTCTATCTAGTTGCGATGATTGATGACAACCTATACCTATACCAAAGAAGGAGAAGAAGAAGAAGAAAGAACCGACAAACGCCTCGCTTATGATGCGAATATTCCTGTCATCCCAGGACGCCAAGTCGCGTTTAATATCCAAACTGAAATATGGTGCGAGCACATCCGACTTATCCCTGCTTCTCATAAGGCGGGATTTCCAGAGCAACTTCACCATCTGCTCCATACCACTTCGCGCCACTTGTCTTGACCTGTCTTGCACTTGCAAGGTACAAGAGCAAGTAAGTATGTTTCGCGACGTGGCCCCAGCAATATAAGCGTATCCAGTCGTTGGTTTTGTCTCTACGGCACCAGGTTCCCCAACCCGCCAAACCACTCTTGAGATAATTAGCGAGGAAAACCCAAGTGTCAAACCGGACATCTGGGTCCCAGCCACTGCAGTTGATAAGCCAGTATCCTCGTTCGAAGGCTTCGATATCGCGTTTTATCGTCGGACGATATCTCGACGACAGATCGCGGGCGAGTTTCGCGAGCTTCTCAGATATCAAATCTGCAGGATCAATGTCGTCAACTCCCACGGGTGGCGATGGTGGCCGGATTTCCAAGCTACTGCTGACTTGGTCTCCCTGCGAGTTTCTCGCTGACAGAGCTGGCCCTGTATCGCTAGAGCTTCTGACTAGATCACCATGCTCCAAGTGCCCAATCTTGGACCGTTTTGATAGTGGGAGTTCCGACCCTGCACGAGGCGATAGAGCTGGCGAGTGGCTGCTAACCACGCTGCCAGAAATATGAGTGATATCTGGGGCTAAATGATCGAAGGCTATCACCTCTGTATTCGCCGAGGGTATGGGAACCTCTGCTGCTTTGTCTGCTTGTGGCGTTGTAGGTACGATATTTGTGATCTCAGGGGCCTCGAGAGGCCAAGTTTCTTCTTGACTGTGAGGTGGCAGGGAAGAGGGGATTTCGACACTGTGTCCAAACTCTGGTACCTGAGGACGCTTCCTAAGCGCAGTCGGTGACGAATATGGTTCCTGCGATGACTGAGTTCTTCGGACGTAGCTCTGTAGTATACGTGACGGTGAAACGTCCAAGAGCGCAGCATCTGGCATGGGATACGAGTCACTGATTTGACTCGCAGGTGCACACCATGAGTTGATTGACCCGGAACCAGTATGGTCTGATGAGGGGATGGCACCCGGAGCCAATGCCTCACGCCGTAGACATGGTGATGATCGATTGTCTATGGCTCCGTCGAAACTTAGATCTTGTGATGTGATCTCGAATGATGGTCCAAACGAAGTTGTTACCCTGGTCTGACTTGGCGATGGCGCCCCTTGATATCTTTCTGGCACACGCTGTTGTTCCTCAACTATTTGCGACTCTATCACAGGCAGTTGTGTGCGCCTGTGAGGCTCAAAGGCTAGATAAGCTTGGGCAAGTTGCCGATATGAAACATCATCGGTAGACCGACTTGGTGCTGTGATGTGGACAAGAATCTCTACCCCGTCCGAGCTGTTCCTTGCCATAGTTTGAATGCCAGTAAAGCATATCGACTGCTTCTCGCACAAAAACGCTGTTTCCCAAGAGAAGAGGAGTAACCGTGCTGAAGAGAAGAAAAAAAATGTTGTCCCCAAGGTCGATATTGGATGTTGTTTATATCCGAAGGGGTCCAAAATAGCAAGTAAAAGAGAGCACAAGCCAGGTGAGACAAGGGTGAAGGTATATGGAATGAGGTTGTAGGCGGGCAAAAAGAGAACAAGAAATAAGAAGAGTGGTTGTGGTATTCCCAAGAAATTAGGAAAGGCGAGAGAGTAAAGAGAGGGAGAGGAGAAGTGAAGTCTCGTGACACACGATATCGATTCACGCCGTAGACGTACAGAGGTAACTTACCTAGTTGATGAAGCCGCTGAAGATTTAAGGAGCTGGTCCACTGATTGGTTGCTACAGTAGGCATATAAAGTTGTGGAGGTGCTACAAACCCCACCATATTCCCATTAGCCTAAGATGTCAGCCACACAGAAGGGACCCTGCTCTCACCACCAAATTAGCTCTATCCCTACAGTGGCCGTACCCCAGGATATCATCAAGAGACTCTCGCTCTGGCTTGCCCTTCACACCTCCTCGACTCCTACTGCTACCGCACTCTCACGACATACGCAGGCAGAGCAGAGCAGACACACACACACACATACACACCACCGACGATGGCCGAAAAGATAAAATCTAGAGGTCCTCTTGGAAGAGTTGTCGTCATTGGCGGCAATGGCTTTCTAGGCCATCACATCGTCAACCAGGCCCTTGAGCAATGGACGACCACTGCCACTATCGGCGTCGACCTACGATGTGAACGCAATCGCAATCCCAAGGCCGAGTACCGAGAATGCGACATCACCGACCCCGAGAGGCTTCTCTCTCTATTCGAGGAGCTCAAGCCCGACGTTGTCATCCACACAGCTTCTCCTGTCGCTGTCAACCCCAATATCGGTCATGATGTGTTCAAGAAGGTCAACGTCGACGGTACACAGGCTGTTGTCGATGCCTGCCAAAAGACGGGCGTCAAGGTTCTTGTGTACACAAGCTCTGCCAGTGTCATCAGCGACAACGTTACTGATCTGCTCAACGCTGACGAGAGGTGGCCTTTGATTCGTGGGGAGGCGCAGACTGAGTATTATTCAGAGACCAAGGTTTGCTCACGCCACATTCAGGTCGTCCCAGGCTGTCTCGCTAACAAGGTATTGCCCCAAGGCACAAGCAGAGGAGATCGTTCTCAAGGCCAACCGCCAGGAGGGCTGCAAGCTTCTCACGACTTCCATCCGTCCCGCCGGTATCTTTGGCGAAGGCGACGTCCAGACTCTCGCGGGCATTCTCAACGCCTACAAGCGCGGCAAGCACACGATCCAAGTCGGCGCCAACGAGAACCTCTTCGACTTCACCTATGTCGGCAACGTCGCCCATGCCCACCTCCTCGCTGCACAGCTCCTACTCGCCACCGCTGCCTCTCCCACTATCCCCCTTGATCACGAGCGTGTCGACGGCGAGGCTTTCTTCATCACAAACGACACACCTGTGTACTTCTGGGACTTTGCCCGTGCTATCTGGCGTGCCGCCGGCTATGATAAGGGTACAGAGGGCAATTGGGGTCTCAACCGTGAGGTCGGCATCGCCATCGGCTATGTCAGTGAGGTTCTCGCCAACATTCTCGGAAAGACACCCACACTCACTCGCAAGTCTATCATTATGAGCTGCATGACCCGCTACTACAACATCAACAAGGCCAAACGTGCTCTGCGCTACCAGCCTGTCTGGTCTCTGAAGGAGGGCATCGATCGTGGCGTGAACTGGTTCCTCGAGCAGGACAAGGCGGCTGCTGCCGCTGCCGCTGCCAAGGCGTAATCTTGCTAGTAATGAGAGAAACGAATAAGAGGGGGGTTCCCTATCTAAAGGAAAGGAGAGACGCGGATGTGGTGCAAAAAAAAAAAAACTCATATCCGGCCACGAACAGTATATTTTGGCCTAAATATTCAATCTGTGATATCTTTAATTATATATCGTTTAGTCTACAAATGATTCAGCTTCAAGTACATTTTTAATCTCGCTCGCACAACAAGACACCCGAGAGTGACATGATTTAAGTAGCCGAACCTTCAATTGGAATATAGTCTCTTGTAAATATCGGCACCATATCCCATGATTTGAACAAAACAATTGTAGTTGTATCCAAGCAGGTAAAGACTAAGGTCCAGTCATTCAGTCGTAAGTATCCAAATGGAACATGATCTATTGTTCCTATCTCGCTTGCCGTCACTTACATGCGTGACCAAGATCCCATCTGATCCCAGAATGAAGCCAACATAAACTAAGGTAGTTTGCATCCTCACATCTGACCCAGCACACACGCATGCACTTTTCTTTTGCACGAGGAGTCAATGACCCCCTTCATCCTGATCTCGCCTCGCTTCGCCTTGCTTTGCCCGCACTCAACACTCCAATGGGAATCAACCCGCTAACATGGTTTACTCCATCCAACTCAGGTATAGAAGAAGATAGAAAGAGAACTGAATATAGTAAAAAAAAAACAACGTAACAACACCCTTTCTTTGAGCCCCTTTTTGTTTCGTAAGAAAAAAGGTATAGACCTCCCCATCTTCCCCTGCTCGAAGAACAAACACTAGACCTCAGAGAAGATGGGATTCGCAGACATGTATCTCTCATGCCATTTAGGTGGCGGGAGCTTGAAGAGAACATGGCATGAAGTTGAGAGTCGAGAAGGGAATAGTAATAGGAGCGAGATCATCTCAGCGTCCCAGAAGAAAGAAGAAAACTACCAGGTTTGTCGTGTCGTGTGGTGTAGAAAACGATGAATGCCAAGGGTTTTGTGATTGGTAAAATGCTTGTTTCCGGTTTGTTCGACAGTTATATGCTCTGATATAGCATATATAAGCCTGAGGAAGAAGCGAAGAGGAACGCCGTCGACTATGCAAATAACTCTCTACTCCCAAATCATACCTCCTGAACTGCATGTAGAATAACGAAACGAAGCTTGACGCCGGGCGTTTCCGGGCCCAGCTGTAATCAAGAATATCATTGTAAAAAGACAAGTATCATGAGTTGCCGGACACACCAAGTCCGCTGCCTTGACGTCCCATACCAGAGTTACGCCATTCTCGCCTCTTGCTGTGCTCGGCGCTATCGAGCTGACTGTCCGACTGGTTGAACTGGTTGACCCCATAAGGCGAAGCATTGCCCAGATCGTTTCGTCCTCGGAATCGCGCCGGGGGAGTTCCATGCCCATTGTTGGGGTTAGGCATTGAAGGGTCTTGTATCGTGCGAACAGTGGCTTCACCCTGCCAAACTGCTGGGTCAGTTTCTACTCGCCGAGCTGGTGGTCGGGTGGAGTTATCCTGACGGTTGTAGACCTCGTTTACATCAGCAATAGAAATCTGTCCCCGTCGATCTTGGAAACGCTTCAGAATGTCCTTTGTCGTGAGGTCTCCGCTGTTGGTAAAGATATAAGGGTCGTTCATGAGACCAAGGATCTCATCAGGAACCTAGAAAAGGTCAACATAATGGTCACAACCCTAAAGAATGCCGATTCTTACCTGGCACATTTCCTCGATATGTGTGATCATCATTTCCACGGCATCAATAACATACATAGCCTCGCTATCTAAAGCAGGTGCCCTGTTGGGGTTTGTTAGGATATTGGGCGCAATGACGGTGGCAAGATTTCTCGTATCCATCTTAGAACCAAGGTCTTCATCCAGCTGGTGGAACGTTCCAGCCCACTTCAGGAAACTGAACA
This sequence comes from Fusarium fujikuroi IMI 58289, assembly GCF_900079805.1. Classification (NCBI taxonomy): domain Eukaryota; kingdom Fungi; phylum Ascomycota; class Sordariomycetes; order Hypocreales; family Nectriaceae; genus Fusarium; species Fusarium fujikuroi. Next base: position 2,311,573 of record NC_036622.1, on the reverse strand, counting down.
GAATCTCAAGACAGTCTCGGTGGCTCTTTGGTAGGAGACAGCAGGTCAAGTGCAGGCACCGCTTTCTCTTCTCAGGGTCCGAAATCTTGGCTGCACTGATCCATAGCCTGTATAGCTTGTGAGTCATCAGCGGATCTGGTAGATCGCGCAAGTAGCGTTTGAGAAGCGCAGCAAGCTGAACGACGGGCTGTTCCATAAAGTTGACAACGTCACAACCCTCAGCGTTGATGGTATCCACCAGGCCTTGCTGCTTCTTGATGTTGCCATTCTTTCGGAACACGCCCTCAACCGAGAGATCCATCTTACGCATCGACGATACAATGTCATCAATAACAGCTGGGATTCGGAGCGTGCCCGGACCAACACCGTCTGTCGATTCCGCACCATCCCTTTCTATGATGATCTCGAGAGGTACACCGAACACCCCTTTTTTCTTGACGTTCTTGCTCTTATCATTCTTGAAGGCTTTTCCGATATTCTTCCAGAAAGTCGCCTGTTTACGCGACTCAATGAAGCTCAGTAGTTCTTCCAGTGAGAATTCTTGCTCAATCATGGGCTGCATGGTGAGAACAGCAAGATGGCGGACGTTAAAGTACTCGAGACCAGAGAGTTCAGAGAAAAACCTTCGTCCAATTCGCTCTTGCACCGTTTCGGTGCGCTCTCGTTCGGCTGACTGCGTCCGCAGATGACCCTGGTTTGAAGAAGATGCATCTAGCGATCGATCTTGAAAAGGCTGTGGTGCTTTCTGCTGCAGATCTCGGGACTGCTCGACAGCAACTATCCTCGAGATATCATCCAAAGTGATACCATCATTTTGTCCAAACATGATGTCGGTCGAGCCTTGTGCACCATGGCCCTGCCCAGCATCACCAGACGAGCCTGGGCGAGGGCCCTTTCCATCAGTGTCCATCACTCGAGAGCTTCGGGCTTGTCGAGCACTAGACGACAGGTGCCTATCCAGTCGCGTACTGCGTAGCCTGCGTACATCATTAAGAGTGTTCTCATAAGACGACTCTCGTTTGCTGCCACCGGGTCCACGTGACTGTGAGTCTCCTCCTCTTGACCTCGGGTCACTTCCCTGGCCATCGCCTGTACCATACCCGTTATTATCTGTGTCATCTTTGGATCGAGGGAGAGTTCCATTAGCTTTAAGAATATCCAACAGCCGAGCCAATGCGACTCGAAGTAGAAAAACATATTGCTGTAGTTTCGACACGTGCTCGAGTGGTAAAGCATTGGCTCCAGCACAGTTGGTGCAGTATATCTTTCGATCCAATGCGTTGAGGCAAGCCTCTTGTAACGATCGTCCAACCTCACGCCCGCACCTCGTGCACTTAACACAGTTCAGGTGCCACCTCAGGTCGCCATTCTTGGCACACTCGTCCTCGACAGACCTGTGGCAAAGGGAGCAGTGGTCAGAATCGTTGGCAGAGAGCTTTCCGCCGCTTGCGGTCACCGACAGCTGACCGTCATCGTTCTTTACTGCGTCAAGGTCGCTCAAATCGTCTAGGAACTGGTACAGGCCGGTAGAGGCGCTGGCTTCGCGCTCGAGACGGAGGGCACCTTGAAGGCAGATTCGAATTAGAAGTTTGAGATAATGGGCAAGACCTGTGACGAGGGACAGCAGCTCTTGTGTGACACCGAGTTTGTGAGTAGCGTTGTCTTGTGTTTTGGAAAGTAGAGAGAAGAAGGAGACAATCTTTTTGCATAATAGTTTGGCTTCTCGGCCGTATGACATCCCTAAGCAGAAAGTCAGATCTCGTGCATCTCCCGTTCAAATTTGCATAGACTGTACCTTTTTCGTTCAAGCCCACCATAGTCTCATCTAAGCGATCTGCTGACTGGAACAAGATCTCAACATGCCAGATAAAGCGCTTTGCAACAAAAACACCCTCAACATATGAGCCATTGCTAACATGAAGCAGCATGTCAGAAATGCAAGCAGCAGAGGACTCTTCGAAGGTCGACAGTACGCTCCATATACGGAACACCTTCTCTTCCATGCGCTCTTCCTCGACACGGATAAGATCTCTGCCCGCAGCATCGTCCGAACTTTCCAACGCAGGTCGCGCGTCCGTGGGTTGCGCTAACCGCACATTCCAGAATTTGTGAATCATGTAGCACTCGGGGTGCCAGTGCTGGTTTTGTCCATTTCTGAAGATCTCGACGAACTGCTTTAGAATGGCTGTCTGGCAGCCATTGCACTGCTGCGCAAACTGTGTGGAATAATGATAATGGCAGTAGACGTTTCCGTCATGTTCATAATAGCTATCCTGAGCGCCGAATATTGTTGAACATAATGAGCAAGTAAAATGATCGACGTGGTACTTTCGATCTAGGGCCGTGATATAGGAGCCGCGGAGCGCTCCCCCGCACTGGTAGCAAAGGAGGCCAAGTCGACGAAAGTAATCGGTTTCGCACAAAGGATATTGTCCCCGGCCATTTTCGTCTTCGGCAGGGAAGAATTTTGAGGCTACTATCTCCCCGCAATCCTATTAGTCAAAGATTAGTATCTGGCCGTGATCGAGGAGAACAGGGCCGGCCTGGGGGGTTCGCACCTGGCACTTGAAGCAATCAAGATGGAATGTTCCATCAAGAGCTCGCACAAACTGACCCGTCAAGGGCTCACCACACGCCTGGCACGTCCTCGTCTGGCCACTGGCGGATCTTCCACTTCGACCTCGCGATCTGTTCCGCTCAGCACTTTTGCGGGGCGGCTGGTCCTCAGCCCATCCTGGGGGGTTCGGTGTACCTGGGGCGGATGCGGGTGGCCGCGGTCGATAGCTACCGTTGTCGGGTGTGCGAGTTCTGTATATTTGACCACCGTTCTGCCAGTTTGAATCGGCATGCGGGGGCATGTCCTGGGCGTGATAATCGTGGGAGTGTTCGCCATGGCCATGCTCGCCGAGCATGGCGTCGTCGTAGCTCGACGCCATCGTGAAAGCAATGCAGGATGTCGCTATAACACAATTCCCCCTCCTCGCTCCAAACCAGTCAAGCACGAATGGCCTATCGAGACCAAATTTCCAGCAAAGGTCGGCAGGCGTTTGCAGCGGTCGGCATCAGCACCGGCTGAGAGGAAAGCAACGACGGCAGAAACACTGGCTCGATCAGGACCAATTGGCAAAGTCGGGCGACTAATTGAACACGGTGAGATGCTGTATCGTTCGTGGGATAGGAAAGATCGAGCACTATCTGGTGTTCGCGTGACAGTCAAGCAATAAGCCCACACAGGTTCGGACTGGGATGATGAAAGGCGGCAGGAGGAGCAAGTCGGTGGCAGCGAAGAAGCGATGCAGTGTGGTGCGGCACAAGACAACCAAGACCCGATCGACCTAGCCTAGTTGTACCTTAAGTGAGGCTGGAGCAGGCACTGCACAGTACCTAGACAGTAAGGCTGAAGCGGAGAAGGGGAAAAAAAGAGACAATGGAAGAAGATGCGATCGATACAAGCGCGGCGCAGCGCGTCTGCGGCAGTGTGGGATGAAGGAGCGTGGGAGATAAAAGTCGAAGCCTGTCGTGAGAGTATAAGGTAAGGTATGTAAAGTGAGAGAGGTATGGATACGGTGTATGGAGTAGAGTATGGAGGTAGTAGCAGGAGGCGCCTGGCGGTAGGGGAGCTGAGGGCAGTTGTGGTGCTGGTGGTGGAGAGCCCAGGGCCCAAGGATGGGTACCTAGCCACTTACGGATAGAGAAGAGGTACCTCCAGCATGTGCTGCAATAGGGGATTAGAGGTCAGATACTTTTAGATTGAAGCACTCGACCTGGACATTCAGCACCTTACTCTGCTACCTTACACATTTACTGGTAGGAGCAAAGGTCGGGTACCAGTGGAGGCAACCTTGGCGGGGGGGCTATTGGTACAGTGCCTAGATGAGACTGGGCGGCAGATTCAACGCCAGATCAGCTCCAAATAAGGGACGGGGCTAACTACAAATGGTCTCAGGAGGGACAGACTGAGCACTAGTGCCTGGGCGACCGGATAGCAGCATCAGCTACGGTCCAACAGATACCTACTAAGTCATAAGGTGGACTTGAGATTCGAGCACATGAGAAGATGAGAGAAAGATTTGGTTCATAGACCCAGTTAAAGAAGAAAAAAAAGTACATCGAGTCAATGACAACCGCCAATGCGTGCAGTGCGTGCGTGCGTGCAGCAAACCAAACCAATACAAGGGACCGTTGCCTTATGCAGATGCTGGGCTTGACACAGTCCAACGAACGAAATGTGAGATGCTGGTGGGGATGAAGTCCAGGTGGGCCCTGTTTGTATTAGGGGCATTTGAATACATCGAAATATTAATTTACTGCAATTTCCAGGCGATGAGGATCCACGTCTGAATCCGAGGAACATGAGATTTAGTGAGATCCATTCACACCAGAATAAAAATAAACGGTGAATCCATTGTTTCGAATCTTGCTTCCACCCTTCACTCGTTTAGGTGGAGGTGTACATACATAGATGCTCCCTCCTAACAGACATGCATATCTCCGCCAGCACAGCCCTCGAAGGATTGATATTAGGTAGGTATTAGGCACTTTTCCTATATAGTAAGATATCTCAGGGCTGTTCATAGTGTTTCTGCTTCGAGGTCTACAGTTTCCCCTCTCTTAACCGCTGGATGTTTCTCAGACAAGAAGAAGAAAAGGAAAAAGAAAAAGAAAAAGGAGGAGGGGCCAGAAACGACAATTCCATATCATCAGCAAATATTAGGGTCCTTCCACAAGGATGTCACTCAAGCAACTTCGTGTGTGTCGTTCTCAATATGGAGTCAGAAATTAGAGTACATGCCTCACTTCTCAACTAGGTACAGCACAGTACCGATCCTTGACTCAAAAGTGACAAGACTGAACCCATGCTTATCCACTGGACGTTGCTGGGAATGTTTCCGCCTGAAGTCAGCCTGAGCCTCTAACTGGGAGCTGCAGCACTAGGTAGGTGAATGGTCAAAGCTGGCCCTGCCTGGGCAATGGACATAGCATGGCTCACGGCTTATTACTTCATGTATTAGTCTTTTCAGCAAATAGCACTAACGTCGGATACGGGGAAACCGGCCACCCCCAGAAACCGGCCACCTGCTTTTCAACCTAACCACCTAATTTATAATATCTTAATTAATTTATAACTCTATCAATTTTAATTATATAGACTTATAAATAGTATTAATTAATTTAAAATAATAAAATTTATTAAAAAAGATATATATACTACTCTTTAAATAGTTTTAAAAGGAGTTTCTATAAATAAAGCTATAATAGCTTATAGTATAAACTATTTAATACTCTAAGCCTATATTAAAGGGGCTATAATACTAAAAGAAGCTTATAAACTTAAATAAAAGCTTTTAGCTATTTAAGAAAGAAGTTTAAGAGATTAAATTATAGTTTAAGTTAACTTAAGATATTTTATATTATATTAATAGATTTAATACTTTATAAGCTAGATTATAATATATAATAGCTTTCTAGAAGGCATTAAAAAATATTAATTAAAGGCTTTTCTAAATAGAAATAAAGAAGTAAAGACTTTATTTAGTAAATATATAGATTTTAAGAGGTTTAATAGAGCTTTTACTAAATTTATTAAGGCCTTCTTTATATTATTATTAATACTTACAGTTTAAATAGTTAAGTAAAAAAATAAATATAATATTAATAAAGTTAAAATAATAAAAGGGATAGAATTAAATAATTTATTTTTTAAGTTAAAAGATAAGAAGTTAATACTTATTTATTAGCCTAATTTAAGGTCTTAAATTATAATCCTTAAGTATATTTTAATAATAGAAAAGGTTTTAAGACCTTTAGTAATCTTTAAAGGGAAAATAGTTTAATAATAGTATTTTCTAGAGAATTTAAACTTCCTAAAAGCCTAAAAATTTACTAGCAGCAAGAAAGGCTAAATAAATAACTATATAATACTTATTTAACTTAAAATAGTATTTATTTTATTAATAAAGCCTAAAAACCTAAAAGAACTTTATCTTTTTATCCTTAATAGTTATAAAAGTTATATAACTAAAGACTTTTTATTTAAGTATTATAATAATAATATATTTATACTTTTCCTTTTAGTATATTCTTTTTATATCCTTTAGCTATTAGATATTATAGTCTTTAGACTATTAAAGAGGGTATATAGGAAATTCCTTTTAGATCTTACTTTTATAGCTAATTTAAGCTATATTAGTAAAATTACCTTCTTATATATTTATAATAAAGCTTAAAAAGAAGCTATTATAAAATTAAATGCCTTAACTAGCTAGAAAGTAATTAGACTGTAGCCAGTTAATTTAATAAAGGTCTTAATAAATTTAATAGTTACTTAAACTCTTAAAATACTAGCTTTTATTATTATAGCTATTTTTTTAGTAAAAGGAAAGAATTCCTATCTTTTAATAATGCCCTAATTATCTATATAGCTTTATTAAGTCCTTTAAGCTATTTTAAGTATTATCTTTAATAACTTGGCTATTAGGCTACTTTTCTATAAGATTAGCAGTTAATTAGATAGTTATAACTTCCTTATTAAATACTAAAAAAGAGAAATTATAATAATACAGTTAGAATAAGAAAAATATCTATTAAAAAAGAGGAAAAAAGTTATATATAATAAAAATGCTAAGTTTATAAAGGTTTTAGCAATTTTAAAGGCTTATAAATAAATATAAAAAGTATTATAATTAAAAAGAATATTAAAATATATATAAAGAATAAAATTTAAAGATCTTTATATTTAATTTTATTTAAATATTTATTAATATAAATTTTATTTAATTAGAAAAATGTAATAATAGTTAATTAATTATATTTCTAATAATATCTTATTTTTGGTGTTTTATGGAGAGTGGCCGGTTTCTGGGGGTGGCCGGTTTCCCCGTATCTGACGTTACCTTGTTTCTCACCACTCGAGGGACGGTGAGTGTATGAGGTCATTCCAATCCCCAGATTCCCCCTTCAAGCCTGGAAAACGAAACAGGCTAACTATCAGCAGAGAGACATGAGAGGGAGAGGAGATTTACCGTCTCACTAGAGGATCGAGGAAAGCACAGTCAGATTTCTTCTTTCAACAGTACGCTACTGCAAATAACCTTGCCGTGTTGGAAATTGCTATGATGAAGATCTCATCACGTGTAGGTGTGGAGGATTAGGGGGGGCCACGTCCAAGAAACGCCAACACAAGCCATGCACTAGACAACTGTACAGAGAATGTGAAGTCGAATAAGAGGACTGTATGTTATGGAGGTGGATGAATATTATGGCAATCGCCTTAATAGTGTGTAGCATCGGTATCTGGAGATTGAGGCCAGTGTCAAAGCGACAAACGGGAATGCTGTGACGCAAGCAATACCTATAAATCAAACACTCTTGCTATGTCATCTTGCTTGCCGGCCTTTGGCTTCACTTTATGTGTTGCTAGACTGGTATTTTGATAGAGAAATAAATTAAATTATACGTATACATGCTGTTGCTAATTGCCAGTAACAACAAAACATAATGAAGCCATACTATGTAAACACATTCTCGTCGTTTCAAGGTGTGCATCAGAAAAGCCAAGCCGCGCATTGCTGATGCTCATGCACACATACACACAGGCAATCCGATCCTTGAAAAATGCTCCACAAGTTTCCCGTTAACCCCCAGTCCCATGAGCATCATGTCAACCCTTGCATCATCCTCGAGGTCTCCAAATACTGATAGTCAAGGCACGTGCAGGCTCGGCTGTGAGTGTAACATCTGAATGAGATTTCAAACATTATCATCAAGCATTTAACATTCTCAAGCATGCACTAGCTCCTTGAGTCTCTTCTCAATCTTCTGTCGACCCTCAAGAGTCCTCCAAACCTCATGGGGTGCTCCATCGACGATGTCCCAGTTCTTGAGGTTCTTGGTCAACTTGGTCAGGTCTCTCTGTTTCTTCTCCCATGTATGGCTATCCTTGATGTGCTTGCCGGAGCTAATAACAACAAGCGGCGTATCCTTGTCCTGGATCTGACGGCTGGTCAGCGCATCTCGCCGAGTGAACGAACCGGCGACCAGACTCTCCTGCAGTTTGGCAAAGATGAACTTGCCATTCTGCTGGGCCGATCGTCCGTACACTCGGTCGCGGCTCGTTCGTCCGCGGAAGATGGCACCGGGGATTCGGTCCAGGCCGAGCGGGGAGATAACGCCCCAGAGCCAGAGAAAGAATCCTCGACCGGGTGATGCAACGTCGCCGAGAAGATCCTCATGTAGGGGATCGACAAGGAGCAGACCTTTGATGTGATCTCCGTGGCGGGCTGAGAAGACTCTTGAATAAATCGATCCGATTCCGGCACTTGCGAGGATCCATGGTCCGCTCTCGCCAGCACCAGCCAGTGCCTCACCGAGGGTATCAACCACGAAGCCTGCTGATGATGGAGAGGGTGCGTTATCTGACCACCCGTAGCCAGGTCGATCAGCGAAGCAGTATCGTGAAATGGAACCATTCTTGACGGCATTGTCCGCAAAGCTCCAGAAGTCGTATTCTACGGTTCGTTCGCCGGCTTCGAACAATACGGTGGGGAGATTGTTGCCCTTGGAGTCGGTCTTGTTACCGTGGCAGTAAACATGGATGCGATATTTGCCGTTATCAACCGGATACAGCTTTCCTGGGTGTGACACGCCGGCGTCGAGGGCTCGCAGTATAATGGACAAAGTGATGAGGAACACAGCCACTGACATGATGGCGTAGGCGACCGTTGAAATCATGACCTCGGACCATTCAAACAGGGTTCGTCTCGTCTCGGCCCGCCCTGTCAAGCGTTCCTCTTCTTCAGCCTTGCCCCATTTGACAGTTCGATCAACCACCAGAGTCCAAAGACTAGTGAGTAGTGCCCAGATGACGGTGGCAGCACCGACCCAGCCCTCTTCATATCGAGTCTTTTGAACGGACAGGATGAGAACCATGTCGAGGAGGATAACGCCCTATCTGTAGTGTGAGTAAGCATGGCCAAATGCAGTAGTGTCAGTTGTGCAGACTTACGGAGATGAAGATGGCAAGAATCCTGACAGATTTGGATGGCACCTCGAAGAAAAGGAGTGTGAAGATGAGATTCGCAAGTGTCCACGTCGCGAATCCGAAGGCAAACCAAGGGCTGCCACGAGTTCCAATGCCAGGGGGCGTCACAAAAGTAGAGACAAGAAGCAGAATCCACCAAACAAGCGTTATCAGGGTAAAAGCAATTGTCAAGTATCGCAAGGCTCGGATGCTCCAGAGGTTATAGGGCGAGACTGCGGGATCATCGGGGGCAAGTAGGCCAGGCTGAGTTGAGTTGACGCGGTTCGGGAGCAGACGAGTGTGCTCATCTGGCACAGCCTGTTCACCCTCCTCGGGGTCGTTGATACGAGCAGATCCATTTGTACCGTTTGGCCTGTCTTCGATTGAGTCTTTTGGGGATGAGAATAGAGGCATAGTGGGACTGAGTGAGTTTATTGTTTGTTTCTCAGTTGATGGCTGCTGGCTCTGATGCTGATGGATGGTCTCAGTGCTAGAGTGTACGTAAGTGAGAGAAGGAACTGAATATGAGTGAACTATTTTGTCAGAAATCAATCGCTAATGACACATGCTATGCAACATTCACAGAAAAAAGCCCATTCAATTGCAGACGACTCCCTAATCTCGAACCTGTCCCTGGGTTCTATATAAACCCATGGACCAGCTGCTAACGTATCCATGATGAAGAGGCTAAAAAGTAGAATACGTCATAGACCAGCCATTTCAGCTCCCGGGCTGAGCATGGCCAATCACCATCGTCAAAAGCTCACCAGGGAGTACTAGTGCCGACACAAGCTTCCGGGAGATAGAGCTTGGAGCTGAAGCTTGGCTTTTCCCAAAACAATTACGGTTTAACATGGCCACTTGATCAAGAGTGTTTGTGTTTCCGATTGCAAAAACAGGGCAGCAATCGAGTTAGCCATCACCGGGAGGGAGGAAGATCGCAATGATGCGCCGTGAAGCGAGTTGGTCAAGGCCTTAATTGTGTGGTAGTGAAGGATAGTTCTGTGCATCATTCACCATCACATGCTCCAGGTCATATGATAGACTTCTTCTTACAGCTTTAAGTCAGTAGGTATTAGATAATATGTAATCAGTCGGCTGCCCGAATCTTCTCGGCATTTGCCATCTTGCAAGTTACCACGCAATCATTCCCCCTGTTGGTGTGTCCCCAATGACGGTCGTAAAACATCATCACAACACAACAATCAAGAATATTTCAAATAAATTTACCACGAGTCCACCTACATTCCCATTACGTTTATGGCAGCAAATACTTATTAAACTCTTGTTTATGAAACGCTCATATCGTTTGTTCACAGACATGATGGATACGGAGGTACGTATCACTCTACCCGTGTTTTATTTCCCCCAAGTTTCCATACCTCTTACGTGTCTTGGAGTATCACTTCTTGGTACAGTTCGTCGAATTCAACTTAAGAGTAATAATGGTATCAAAGCCGTACGCCTAAAATTACTTATTAGATTTGCATCGTAAGTAACGACATGAATAGTGACAATGAACGCGCCAAAATTATCCATCTTCACGCAATCGTAACAGGGTATCTCTGTCTCTCTCGTTTTTTACCCCATTTCAGATGACATTTCAGCATCTACGACGGAGGAAATTAACCACCGTATAGATCCTGATCTCCCTATTTCACACATCGTTACACATTACTTCATAACGAACATATACTGCTTCCGGCCTCAAGTGTCCCAAGGAGCAACAGGATTGTATTCCTTGGCACTGGGGACTGTACTGATACTACTAGACACCGAGTGGGACGCCTGGCTGAGACCTGAATATGATTGCGCCTCTTCTCGTTGCTGCCGTGTACGCTCGAGTGCCTTCTCGGGGCTGGGCCCTCGTGTCGAAGTGATGGCGTTATCGGGTATTTTTCCAATGGGAAAATGCAGCTTGGTTGCCGCTTGAGGATCCTTCATGTCGATATTGTGCCGTCTGTATATGTTCTTCTTTTGCTCCCTCATGGCTTGCGCTGATGGCTCGGCCACTGACAACCAATCCTTGACTTGAGTGAGCCATCGTGATTTTTCCTTTTTGGACTTTCTCGTGTCTGTTGATGACATGGAAGTTCTTGGTCTATCGTTTCCACAGAGAGATGGGTCATATTCAGATTGTGGGTGGCGTGGTATAAAAGCTGATGACCTAGGACTGACAAGTGTCTCTGTGATTGATCCGGTAGAAGATGGCATGGTTTGATGTATGTGAGGCTCGTGAGAACCACCAAGCTGAGTGTATTTCGACAGTCAAGTTGGAATTTGATGAATGATATGGATCAGTGGAGGGCCTCTGATCTATAGGCCAAGGCGTCGTCGGTTGGTTTGAGAGATCCAACAGCCTGTATAGGCCCGTGAAGGGATGATATGCCACCCGGTATTTTCAGGATATGCCTTGAATAAATGAATATTTTGAAAAGCCGGGCGTATCTAGATTAGGCATAGTCCTCCACCCATGTGGTGCTGGTGATCTTGGTGATGTCGTCCCTGGAGACCTCGAGTTCGTAGCAAGTATTCCTCCCTGGCAGACGACAAGGACTTCTGGATTCCGATACTGAAAATGCAGGAACAGGTAGAACAGCTATGATTGTGTGGCCCCAAACCTTTGGCGTTGGACGTCAACGGCGGTAGTGGCAGGATGATGCAAGTGCGCGAGTCGTGCAACGCATAAATGGAAGCACTGCCGACGGCAGCTAGAGGATCGCCGGACGGATGGAATGTAAAAAAGAACTATTGCTTCTGGAAGAGGAAGAAACAAGAAAAGGACCACAAGGAAAACTATAAGGGGGATTTCTGAGGTTGAGAGAATGAGTGATGGATGATGGATGATGGATGATGGATGATGGATGATGGATGATGGATGATGGATGATGGAGATGTCAAGTCAGAGAAATGGAGGGTATGGTCATAAATCACGGGGTAGAGGGGATTTCAAGTAAGGGTCGGAGAGTCACATACTCTTCAGCTACCTATGCATAAGAAAGAAAACCAATAATCAAACCTTGGCAGCGTCCAACAGACTACAGTACAAGTAGATGTACTTGATGTGCATTACCTTACCCATCCATCCTTGTCACAAGCCTTCAGCGTCACTTCGACTCCATCACACCCTCGCAAACTGGTCTACCCTCTACGATATCCGATCTTGGTCTAGGTTCTATTATGTCGAGCTGAAGAGCCAAGACGAAAATTGCTCACTTGGGCTCCTGATTGGATGAGAGTCGCTATGAAGCCGGGGTCCCTCTCGCGGGACGATGCAGCGGCGAGACCTTGTGGCTTTGTCTTGGTATCTGCAGTAGTTGAAGCTGTCTACAAATATTTGTGGGTTGGCGGCTTCGCCGGCGGGTTCAACAGATGAACTTGCCCTGTAAGAAAGTGATGTGCTAAATGCCGAGGCACCGTTTGTCAATTCGGTTCGTGTTGCGAGGTCGGGTTTTTGTAGAGAAAAAAAGGCGTCAGAGTGTAGACTATCTTCTCAACCCGAGGGAACCGTTTTCTTGATAACGCAAAAGTGTTAAACGTCTCTACTGACGATCATTAACCAGACCGGAAATCTGCAGCGTTGTACTCTGCAGCATCTCACGTTGATGTTTTGGGGTGGCTGGCTGGACCTCAGATCAAGTGATACAGAAAAAGCAATTAATTATGCGGCGTGCGGGTATGTATTCATGGCACTCGACGTGACGATCAGATTGTCAGGCTTTGGAATGGCTAGAAAGGTCAACAACCTTCTTGATGAAGCACATGCTGAAGTGAACCTTGCTATGCAAATCATTAACTACTACCTGCTAACCTGCTCTTGGTGGTGTTTGCTAACAAGTCCGCTACTGCACGACACTAGACTAACGGAGTTGTGCTCCGTCCATTAGCTGGGGACATTTTCGGATTGCTCTACCAAGTCCACTCACGGCAGAGTTTATCACCTCCCACTTTTATTTCCCATGCCCCTGACTACCAGCAACGTCTTTTACGAAGGTTTGGAAAATGCCGTGTCTCGGTGCACAAAGACAAAGACAAAGCCAAAGCCAAAGCCATCTTGGCTGAGCGTAAGGCCGCTAATGCACAAAGGCTGAGATGGCGCTCGAACATCAAGCCAGAAGTCTGACTTTCGAGCTCTTTTTGGACGCGGCATTATGTCTGAGACCTATTGTGTTCAGAGGCTTTCCGAGAGCTTGGTACAATGAGAGTCGAGACCAAATGATCGACAAATCTCGGTTCAACGTTGAACCTAACAGGATGGATGACTTGGCTCGTATGCGGGGGTTAGAAACGTCACACATCTTTATGTAGCCAACGAGCTGAGCGTGGCGACTCGGAGAGACGAAGAGACAAGTGCCTAAGTGCTCAAACTGTTAGTAGCCAGCAAATAATGCATACGTCCTTAGACCTCTGGCCATGTTAATCCTAGACAAGCCCTCCATTTGACCTCCATGAATGCTCAAGCATCCTCTCTTAACCTATTCAGTCCCTTGATGCTTTTCTTCTTCTCTGTATGTGCTGGCACACAGTCGAAAAGGGCAACGTTTGCCTCCCACCTCACGTCTTTATAGCTGAGGCATTGTATCTCTCGAGTCTCGAGGGAATAACAATCAAGTTCAGCCTGTTATGGTATGTACCTACCTACCTAGCTTTGTGATATCAACTCCACCTACTTAGTGCATATAGACGTATGACAAGAGCTTGTCATTGGGATTCTGTAAGGCCATATATGTACCTCTGAAAACGCTCGCCCTGCAGCAAAAAGAGCTGGCTTATCCCTGTCCATTTGTGTGCCTTGGAGAAACGGAAGTGAAGTGAGCGTCTCAGATGGCTGAATTATAGGATGGTCTGTGCTTACTCGCATCGGGGCTGACGCGAGATCTTGTCCGATCGTTAAACATGTATTTATGGAGATCTCTTGACAGGGGTCATCCTAGCCGTACTGCCGTCCATGTACAGTACATATCACTTGTCCGTCCATTTTAAGGTCCACTCCACTCTTTCACTGATACAACGAGACACAGACTCACTGAGCTGAGGTTGAGACGCTTGGAAACCTCACGATCCCCTTGTAAATGGAGACGCCCTGGCGCCTTCGTTGAAAATCAACTCGTCACATTCATGCGCTTTGGCCTTGATCTGTATCTGTGCATAGTTGCATTGATCTTTTACCCTTGTACAATTCTTCCGAAACAGAAATAGACCGCTACCTTAGTAGTAGGCATGCATCTGACGTTACATCCAAAAGCCGCTCCTTACCTTAGGTACATACCTTAGTTAATCAGACTTGGCTGACCCCGCCATAAGCTGCTTCTCCAGAGGGGTCACGACAGCCCGATTATCTTGTTGAGACACCTGGCATCCGTTCCATGTCCTGGCCTGCTCGCACCAAGCGTCCCGATCCCGTCCCGTCCACTTCTCTTCTCACTTCCCTCATCTTTGGTCCTGTGTCCCACGTCTTTGTTCCTATTGGGCCATTCCCACTCCCTCCTCCGCCGTCGTCCGGAGCTCTCTCCCGTGACGTCTCCGTTCTTCGGTGCCTAGCTCACAACCAACTTGCGCAAGAGCTTACATCTTTGTCAGAGTCAACAAAAGCAATTTCTTCAGCGGCGCAACTCGATCATGCCCGCCCTCACCATCAACACCGACAACCCTCCCAGCAATAATCCCCCTTCTCCGACCCGACCGCCTGTTTCCCCTATCACACCTCCCTTGCGTCCTACCCAACGCCCCGCGACCGAAGCTGCAAGCGCAAGTGCAAGCGCCGGCGCCGGCGGTCGTCCAAGCCTTACACATTCACAGCCCGACCAGACTGCGATACCACCGCCTGCGCCTCAACCAATAGCCTTTGATTCCAACCCAGATGTCATTGCGCTCAAGTCGGCGATTTCCATTCTACAAATTCAGCGACAGCGCGCCACTGCCGACATCCAGGCTCTCAGCCGCGCAAAAGACGAAGCCGTCCAGGATCCCGAAGCTTTCATAAAAGACCTTGTCGCAGGCAAGATCAATGCGCCTGAAGATGGTAGCGACAGCAACAGCGACGGTGAAGATACAGCGATGAGCGGTCAAGACACCGGCAATCAACAAGACCCCGATGAAGGGTCCTCCAAACAGCGCATCGCTACCCAACCACCAGCATGGACGAATCTTCCCCAGCCGCAAAATGTGGTTCGCTGCCCGCCCATCAACTGGTCGCAATACGCTGTGGTCGGTGACTCCCTCGACAAACTTCACAACGAACAAGTCACGCGTCCCAACCAGGGTACACCAGCAACGATAGGCGCAAACGGCATGTACGAATTCAGAGGTGAAGGGAAGCAAGAGAGGTACCAAGGTGTCGCGGCGCCCTATAACCCAACCCAGGAGCGCCTCAACAAGAAGCCCAAGAGTAGGAGGTCATGAGAAATGATGGCACCATGAGTTACGAAAGAAATCGCATACACAGATCCTAAATATTGTCTTTTGAGCGGAACCTTGATGCAATGGATACATCATATTCAAATATCGGCGTTAGAGGATAGATGGATGGCGTTTCATAGAGTGCAAACAATACAACCCGGCACTTTAATTATGCTCATCACTTATTCTGGTAACGGTGTGATATCTGAACCTCTCTATCAAGCTTGTGTTTGAAGAAAAAACCTTCATTCATTATAGCATGGTCACTGGTCTCATAACCCAATATTAAGAGTTAATCGATAGATTTTCACTGGGGCAAGGAAATAGAGTGACTTGATATCTCATATGTCTAGTAGCCTTGTGTAGATTATGCCATATGCATCACAACCTGGCCACGGCAATCAAGTCAACCGCATTTTAAGGAAATGGTCCAATACCCAGACCATGTCATTTCAACATGAACCACAGGCCCCAACGCCATGTAAATCAGATCAATGCCCCTGATGTTGACCCAGTACGCCCCCGTGATATTTTCATCTAAGAATCCTGGTATTAAGCGTGACGAGAGCATCTGGGTTACTCTGGGAAGTCCCTATAAAGGTCGGTTAGCTTGCGCATAGAATGACTGCAGGATCTTGATCAGGTACTGACTCCATGCTCTGCTGTACGGATCGGCGAAGACGTCGGTTGTATTTCTTCTTGTCGTCTGGGCTTCCTCCCCAGTACATTTTGGTCGCTTCCGGGTTCACAATTTTGCGTGGGTCATAGGCTGGCTCATCATCTTCAAGTATCGCAAAGATGGCATCAATATGGGACCGTACATCTTCCCTTTTCATAGGGTTCGGAGTGTAGCATGCTGTACCGTCTGCAGCGATGTGGTGGTGAAAGATCTTGGTCTCGAACTTGACACGAGGTTGCTCTTCGGGGAAACGGACGCTGAAGTTCATTTTGATTCTGAACAGGCCACCGTCGAGGTTGGTCATAGGACGTCCGAAGTAGGTTATGACCCAGACGAAGGGGTTCTCGTTCTCGAGAAAAACGTCATGTGGCATATCGCCTCGCTTGAACACTTCGACAACCTGCTCGAACTGATGCTGAAGATTAACAGCAACAGTTGTCTCCTTCTTCTTAGCTTCTAGGCCCTCAGCGGCCCACCTCTCAGGCTCTGCTTCGATGGCGGCCTTGATAGCTTGCAGGCGGCTCCCGAGCTCGGGATAATTGAATTTCCCATCCATTGAGTTGTTTCCTGGCGACTCGAACGGCATTCTTGCAAAAGACTGGTTGGGCTTGGTCTCTGATTTGCCTTTTTCGATCGCAGCGAGGTATGATTCGTAATACCAAAGAAAGCGGCGTTTGCACAGATCTCTAAAAGGCTCAAAGGGGACGGTAGCCTCGTCAATGTCATCATCATCCATCTCATTCGCTCCTGGAAGATTGTGCAACTGGGTGCCACCGGGGTTCATTCCAAGATAGCCTTCCAGACGTTGGATGACGCTGATACGTAGTGTCTCGTGTCGAATCTACCAGGGTTAGAGGTTCTCCTGTAATTTGAAATGGGAACAGACCTTTTGGATATAGTCCTTTTGGTTCTTCTTGTCGCTTTCATCGTTGGCATCCTCGAAGCCCGGTTCGTTCTCGTAGGGGTTAGATGAAAGGAGACTTTGGATGGATAATAGAATTGATTCAAGTCCTTGCGCAGATGACCACTCTTCTCCACGCTCCCCACGCCATGTTCTAGCCATTGTCAGTTCAAACCTCAAATCTTTGACGCAATTATATTACCCTAGAATTGATCTGATCGTGTTAGCACACGAGTATAGTGAAGTAGTAATATCTGATCACTTACAGGCAGACTTTCCCGTTGCTATAGACATTGGGGTTGAAGCGACAACGTCCCCCGTTTGTGGTGATACAGATTACACTCGGAGATCTGGAAGGATATTCTGTCATCAAAGATGAGACTAAGCGTTATTGTAGTACAAGGGGGGGCTCTACCTTTGTGGAACCGAATGGCAAACTATCGAGTTGAATAAGCCCATCTTTACATAGACAAGGATAAATGCAGCGCTCACGACATACCTCGAAGAACCCAAATTCATAGGGAGTCTCATGGGGACCCATGATCAGGGCCTTTACATTGCGAACATCGATGTCGCGACATGCTACGGCGAGCGCTGTGGTAAAAGGCAGCCGCGTGGTCAGTTTCTCTTTCGAATGCGTGGTACATGCCATCTGGCAAAAGAGACATACACAAGTCACAGTTCTTCTGGATGTCACCCAGCTCCTTGGCATAGTGTTAGTATCTCGAAGGTGGGATCGTGAACGAAGGGATGGGAATGCGAGCGAATGCGGGGCAGCGAACCTTGGAGATGCGAATGATGGACTGGTCCATGGCGCCTCGTATGTTGCAGTCTAGATGTTGATGTTTGAGGACGAGCGCTGACTGCAGAGCGCGACGCACATGGATAAGTTGCTTCCAAGTCTGAGGCTATCGATGTGAAGTTTCGGGTGGTGGATGTCAAGTTACTAAGGTATGTGAGGTGAAGTATAACGTAGGGTAATGAATGTAAGGGTAGGCGTTGGAGTCTCGAGGTGGGCTGTGTGAGCAGGTATCTTAAGACCGTAGGAGGAAAGTGGGGGAGGCGGGAAGCTCATCGGGGCTGGCTGGCAGTTTTCACAGCTTGACACACTACCTTAGTACTTAGTAGGTATCAACAGACAACAGAACTTTACACTGCCTATTAATGCCCTAGAGGTAGTTCTGAACCTGAAAACAACCTTGGGACTTTCATTGCCTGAGGTGGGCAAGTGACTAAAGGTGAGTATGGATGTCTGTTATGTAGGTAGATATCAAAGAAATGCGGTTACTATTATTCATTTTATCCTTCTTCTCAGCTATTACATACGGCCTTTTATTAGAGCAATCATAATAGATATTTGTCATTCACACATCAAGTTAGTAATCCCCAATTCAGCATCTACCTACTGCTACTATAAGTAGCTATATTCAGTATCTTGCGTTTTTCTAAACTCCTAAACAAGCGCTTATAATAATCGTTATGTTTTTAAAATGAACAGGTGTAGAGCGCCCCCAAGATCGTTGTCTGCTGGAACGAGCTTGAGCTGTCTCATTCCCTGTCTGCATTTAACCATTGACCGTGAGATATATCATGCGTTTGCTGGTCAAGGCCACATGTCCTAGCAAATGACGGGATAAATGAAAACGCATGCTAACTTCCATGTCTAATCACTCCATTCGTTCTTCTGTTTTTCTCTACCCTCCCTCTTCTTCGTAAAGTTCGGCAACATTCATAAGTGTTTGGTTGATTGTGTGAAATCTAAATGGGAGTAAGAGACTACAGAATGTGTAGGTATCATGCAAGAACATGGTTTCTTATCTTTTGCTTTATTTTGTTTTCTTTTCAAAGGAGAATAAAAGAGAGGAAAAAAAACCCCTCAAAAAATGCAAAACTGTAAGTAGCAAATGCATTATACACTTGAAATCCTAAACGCCAACCATGAACATTTTACATCAAACCATAAGCTACCTACCCGGGAGCTCAAAGAGGCGGGCCCAGCGGAGCTCAGCTAGGCTACCCAGATCCTTGCCTTAAGGGGAAGTGCTGTGGTCGTGGTTGTGGTTGCCATTGGTGACGCGCTGCGCGTTTCTTAACGCGTAAATTGGTTTCCCTTAGCTCCCATCAAGGGAAGTCGGGGATTCTAAATCACCATTTCGCACACTGGTTTACTCCGCCCTCACATACAAGCTCAGCCGCAGGCAGCCCGACAAGCCAGCATATAATTGAATCAAGATGGCGAGCTTTTTCGACCTCAAGGCCAGAAAGGCAGCAGCGGCAGCCAACGGTAACGCTGACCAGAAGCAAGATAAACCTTCAAATACCCGAACTCAACCCTGGGTTGAGAAATAGTACGTGAAACTCGAAAATACAATATATTACTCGAGACTTAACACATCCAGCCGGCCAAAGACCCTCAGCGATGTTACTGCCCAAGATCACACTGTTGATGTTCTCCAACGGACACTGCAGTCCTCCAACGTACAATATCCCCTTGCTCTGAACTGCAAGAAGCTTCAATACTAATGCTTCATAGCTCCCTCACATGCTGTTTTACGGGCCTCCCGGGACAGGTAAAACTTCGACAGTTCTGGCACTCGCCAAGGAACTATACGGCCCCGATATGATTAAATCGAGAGTCCTCGAGCTCAATGCCTCCGACGAGCGTGGTATCTCTATCGTCCGAGAAAAGGTCAAGAACTTTGCGCGAATGCAATTGACCAACCCGGCCCCCGGCTACAAGGACAAATACCCTTGCCCTCCTTTCAAGATCATTATCCTCGACGAGGCCGATTCCATGACACAAGATGCCCAGAGCGCACTGCGACGAACCATGGAGACATACAGCAAGATTACTCGATTCTGTCTCATCTGTAATTATGTGACTCGAATTATTGACCCTCTTGCCAGTCGATGCAGCAAATTTCGATTCAAGAGTCTCGATCAGAGCAATGCAAAGAAGCGACTGGAGGAGATTGCAGAGAAGGAGGGCGTACTACTTGAGGACGGCGCTGTTGATGCACTCATCAAGTGCAGCGAGGGTGATCTTCGAAAAGCCATTACTTTCTTGCAAAGTGCTGCTCGGCTCGTTAGCGCTAATGCCCCCGACAAGGAGGTTGAGGGTGATGAGGTGATGGATGTGGATAAGAAGGCGGTCACAGTCAAGATTGTTGAGGATATTGCTGGTGTCATTCCGGACACGACCATCGATGATCTCGTCAAAGCAATGCGTCCGAGAAAGTCAGGATCCTCCTACCAGATCATTTCGGACGTTGTTGAGAAGCTAGTTGCAGATGGCTGGAGCGCAGGTCAAGTGGTCAACCAAGTAAGTCTCATCCTTCGTATCACTGAATTGCTACTAATAGTTCTTGTGACAGCTCTACCAAGCCTTAACATATGACGAGACAATACCCGATGCACAGAAAAACAAGATCGTGCTGGTTTTCTCAGAAGTTGACAAACGATTAGTAGATGGAGCAGATGAACATCTCTCTATTCTCGATCTGTCAGTGAGGATATCGACTATCATGTCCAAGAAGTGAGTTCGCCGCTCTGCATCTAGTGTGCTGCATCAAGAGATGAGGGACGGAGTCATGGTTAGAAATGGGTTGGCGTTTTAAAACTGGCCCGATATCACCAGGCATCTATTGTACCTGTCGTTGTTATTCTAATCCTGTGCTGTGCCTCCCTGACCAATCAATCCGAGGTTACCTTGCAGACTAGACCACGCATCTCTCGGCTCTGTGATCCTCTTCTCTGTATGCCTTCTCGCCTTGCTTGGGGATTTGGGACCTGCCTCAAGCCATACGTCATCCTCCGTTGTATCGGCCTGTGTTTCTTCTTCCTCAGCCGCCCCGTCCTGACCCAAAAGCTGGTCAATTTCTTGTAGAGTCTGCATTGAGTTCTCCAACGCAAGCTGTCCACCTTCAATCTGCTCTGCCACACTTTCTAGCGTGGTGATCTTGGCCGAATCTGCAGCGAGAACCCAAGGTTGTACCTTGCCTGTCAGACCTGAGCGCTCATCTGAAGCAAGGAACTCTCCCAGTCCAGACCTCCTCCGAGACGTTGGTGCCACCGAATGAGATGGAAGCAGTTGACTTTCTTCTTCCAAATGACTGAGCGACTGACAGTTATCCTTGATTTCTTTCCCGAGTGTCGTATTTACATGTGCTTTTTGTGTTATCATAGCCCTCTGCTTTTTGGAAAGGGCAAGGAGAGTCTCGATGTATGGTGTCAGGAGATAGGTACTTGATGCAGGTTCTGGTTCATCAACTTGTTGCTTGGTGGAGGAGGGTGCCAGAACAGGAACAGCCGATGACTCGAATCGTTCGCCAGCAGAAGCGAGGAGGGACCGCCTCGTTGCAAGATAATGGGCGTACTTTTCTTTGATAATGTTGAGATGGTTGTTTATCGTTGCCTGGTCCGCCGTTGATTGGCTGTGGCCCTTGGAACCGTCCTCATCCGCATCCTCATCCCCTGATGCCTTGCTCAACTCTGTCTCAATCCAATTGATAAGCTCATTCCTTGTTGTGTTAAGAGCATGTAGTCTGATGCCATTACTGATAACATCTGGTATGCTCTGAGCATTTGCTCTTGTTTCTCGAAGTAACTGCTCCTCTCGTCGCAGAAGGAGTTTGGCCCTCAAGACTGTTTTTTCAAGCTGTGCAACTTGTTCGGTTAGGTCCGTCTTCTTCAGGCTCTGTTGTGCAACAAGACTGTTCACCACCTCCTTTGGGACACTGGGTAGACTGGTAGCATCATGAAAAATATCCTCGGGGTCGAAATATTCAGGAGCAGCGGCCGGCTTTTGCATGAGTGAGTCCAGGTGAGTTTGGACGGCTGTAAGCCGCGCTTGTTTCGCCTGGAGCTTTAGAAGTGAGACCTGCTCTTCTAGTAGCTCACTGCTGAATGAGAGCTCTCTGGCTAATGACGAGGAGGGAAGATTGAATTGGGCAGCATCTTCATAATTTCGACAGGCATCAACATTTGCCTTGAGAGCCTCAATGTATTCGCTGTAGATTCCCTTCGAATTTGAATTCAGAGTTACGTCGCGTGTTGGATCTGCCAAAGACACAGGCTGTTTGACTGGGCCATCATGAGAACATGTTCCGAGATGAAGAGCCAAAACTCGCCGAATGTAGTTCACTTGTTCCCGTGGCTTGATATATGGACCAAGTGTCTTCTGAAATGTCTCAGCGGTCTCAGAAGAATTTGCCATTGCGAATCATGGTTTGTCGGTGAAGAAATCCCTGGCCTAGGTTTGTTGCTCTGGTCTCGGTGAAAGTAAATAGACGAAATATGTTAGTCCATGGGCAGCTTAGACAGTACCGAAGTGTGGCTAGTGATCCCCCCTAAACCAACACCGCAGTCATCACACAATGAACAGGTAATCTTGAATTACTTCTTCACATTGAAGTTTGAGTTTATACCCCGAGCTCATTCTCTTTGTAGTCTTGTAAACAATCAAATGCATTAAGAATAATGAATTATGACCTGGGCTCTGGGCCCATATGCATTTGCGCCACACAAGCTCTTATCCGAACCGGGTCTAGTGCAGGAGCCTGGTAGGCTGAGATTCGAAATTTACGATCGCGACTTGAACTTCTAAACCTTGAGTCAACTACACATCTTTTCAAAACGACTACGCACCAATCGCAGACTACAGAATACTCAGGCAACAGCTATATATCTGACTGAGTCGCGTCGGTGGCAAACTAATGGTTATTTAAGTGCCAAGCGCCCCAGGCTTTGTCGAGAACATCGACGTTCTCTATCAATTACAACACAACATAATAACAGTCTAGCCATCATGTCCGACGCAAATCGAGATGTGTCGCAGTACAAGTACTCGGCCATGTCGAACCTGGTTCTCCAGGCCGATCGTCGATTCGTTACAAGACGAACTGATGAGGCTACTGGCGATCCAGAGTCGTTGGCTGGTCGCTTGAGTATTCGAGATATGGGTGCTCGAGTTGCACGCGATGACGCGCCAAAACCGAAGAAACAGCCTGGACTCCCCGCAATCGAGCGAGGCAGTTTAAGAGAAGGCGAAGATATTCTGGCACGAGAACAGCGCAAACGAAAGGCTGAGGCGCCTCAATCGACAGGTATCCTGGGCGCCAACGATATTTTGGTGGATGGCATCACATACCGACCCCGAACTGCAGCGACGCGACAGACTTTCGACCTCATCATTACCTCGGTAGCAAAAACTCTGGGCGACGTATCCCACGACGTCGTACGCAGCGCAGCGGATGCCGCCCTGGAATTTTTGAAGGATGATGATATGAAAGATCTGGATAAAAAGAGGGAAATCGACGACATCTTGGGTGTGACACTAAACCCCAAGGAATTTAATGAGTTGGTGAACCTCGGCAAGAAGATCACAGATTACGACGCCCAGGACGACGACGACGACGTTGCGATGGGTGGCGCCGACGGTGAGGATGCTGAAATAGACGAGCGCCAGGGTGTCGCGGTCGCGTTCGATGAAGACGAAGAGGATGACGAGGGGGGCCTTGTTCATGAAGTTCGTGACGAATCTTCAGAGGACGAAGAGGAAGAGGAAGAGAAAGAGAAGGAAGAGAGTGCTGAAGGCAAGGAAGAAGATGCTGTTGCTGATGTTGGGGATGAGATGATTCTCGACTCAGCTCCTTCAGGCGGCAAACAAGATGAGAAAGACAAGCATAGCATACCAGCCCAAGACATCGATACATTTTGGCTACAACGGCAAATCGGCACACTATACCCCGACGCTCATGAGCAAAGCGACAAAACAAAGGAGGCTCTGAAGATCCTGTCAGGAGAACCTGGTGAGGATGGCGAGGAAAAGTCCTTGCGTGATGTTGAGAATGATCTCATGGAACTGTTCGACTACGAGCACCATGAGTTGGTTCAGAAGCTTGTTGAGAACAGGGAGAAGGTTTTCTGGCTTACAAAATTAGCACGAACCCAGACTACTGAAGAGCGCGCTGATGTTGAGCGTGAAATGGTCTCAGAGGGTCTTCAATGGATTCTCAATGACCTGAAGGGTAAAGACACTGCCGAGGGCAAGAAGGGCAAGATTGACATCAAGATGGATATTGATGTCCCAGCTTCCTTTACCGCGGATGGACCCAAGGTTGAACGTGCCGAGGGCCAACTTGTGGGCGGGCTTCAGCCTCGAAAGCTCATCAACCTCGATAATCTGGTCTTCGATCAAGGAAACCACCTGATGACAAACCCCAAAGTCCGGCTACCAGAAGGTTCAACCAAGAGGACGTTCAAGGGTTATGAAGAAATTCACATCCCTACTCCTAAGAAACGCAATGAGCCCGGCGATGTCTTGATACCCATTTCCGATATGCCAGAGTGGTCACGAAATCCCTTCAGCAAGAATCAGTCCTTGAACAAGATCCAGTCCAAGTGCTATCCTTCAGCATTCGATGATGATGGAAACATGCTTGTTTGTGCTCCTACTGGCAGTGGAAAAACCAATGTTGGTATGCTCGCTATTCTCCGGGAGATTGGAAAGCATCGCAACCCTGAGACCGGCGATATCGATCTAGACGCCTTTAAGATCGTCTGTATCGCTCCTTTGAAGGCTCTAGTTCAGGAACAGGTTGGCAACTTGGGTGGTAGGCTCGAGCCGTATGGCATTCGAGTCGCAGAATTGACAGGTGATCGTCAACTTACCAAGCAACAAATCGCTGAGACACAAATCATCGTCACAACCCCTGAGAAATGGGACGTCATCACCAGAAAGTCCAATGACTTGACTTACACCAACCTCGTGCGCCTCATCATTATCGACGAAATCCACCTTCTCCATGACGACCGTGGCCCTGTACTGGAAAGCATTGTTAGCCGAACCATCCGCAAGACTGAACAAACTGGCGAGCCAGTCCGAATTATTGGTCTTTCTGCCACCCTGCCCAACTACAAAGATGTTGCGAGCTTCTTGCGAGTGGACACGAAGAAGGGTCTCTTCCACTTTGACGGGTCTTTCCGACCCTGTCCTCTAAGACAGGAGTTTGTTGGTGTCACTGACCGTAAGGCCATCAAACAGCTAAAGACCATGAACGACGTCTGCTACAACAAGGTGATCGAGCATGTGGGCACAAACCGCAACCAGATGCTTATCTTTGTGCATTCCCGAAAAGAGACTGCCAAGACTGCTCGCTATATCCGTGATAAGGCTCTTGAGTCAGACACAATCAACCAGATCCTTCGTCACGATGCTGGTAGCCGTGAAGTCCTCAATGAAGCGTCTTCTCAGGCAACCGACCAAGACCTCAAGGATATTCTGCCATATGGTTTCGGCATCCACCATGCTGGTATGAGCCGAGCTGACAGGACAGATGTCGAAAACCTTTTTGCCCATGGTGCTATCCAGGTTCTGGTGTGTACTGCTACGCTGGCTTGGGGTGTGAACTTGCCTGCCCATACAGTTGTCATCAAGGGAACACAGGTGTACTCCCCCGAGAAGGGTAGCTGGGTTGAGCTCAGCCCTCAAGACGTCCTTCAGATGCTTGGACGTGCGGGTCGACCCCAATACGATACTTACGGAGAAGGTATCATCATTACGACACAGAGTGAAATGCAATACTATCTCTCACTTCTGAATCAGCAGCTTCCGATTGAGAGTCAGTTTGTTAGCAAGCTGGTGGACAACCTGAATGCCGAAATCGTCCTTGGCAACGTAAGGACTCGTGATGAGGGTGTTGAGTGGTTGGGTTACACATACCTCTTTGTCAGAATGCTTCGCTCGCCTGGACTCTATCAGGTAGGCGCAGAATATGAAGATGATGTGGCTCTTGAGCAGAAGCGAGTTGACTTGATTCATTCTGCCGCCATGGTTCTGCGAAAGTCAAATCTCATCAAGTATGATGAAAAGACTGGAAAGCTCCAGTCAACTGAGCTTGGTCGCATCGCTTCACATTATTATATCACATTCGGTTCTATGGAGACTTACAACAACCTGATCCAGCCTTCTATCACCACGATTGAGCTCTTCCGTGTCTTCGCCCTCAGTGCTGAATTCAAGTATATCCCAGTTCGACAGGATGAGAAGCTTGAGTTGGCTAAGCTGCTGGGCCGAGTCCCAATCCCTGTCAAGGAGAGCATTGAGGAACCTCACGCCAAGATCAATGTCCTCTTGCAGGCATACATCTCGCGCCTCAAGCTCGATGGCCTCGCGCTCATGGCCGACATGGTGTACGTTACGCAATCTGCGGGTCGTATCTTGCGCGCCATCTTTGAAATCGCAATGAAGAAAGGCTGGGCATCCGTTGCGAAGACTGCTCTGGACCTCTGTAAAATGGCCGAGAAGCGGATGTGGCCAACAATGTCACCTCTTCGACAGTTCCCCTCTTGTCCTCGGGATGTTATCCAAAAGGCTGAGAAAATCGATGTGTCTTGGAGCAGCTACTTTGATCTGGATCCTCCCCGTATGGGTGAGCTTCTTGGCCTTCCTCGAGCCGGCCGTACTGTATGTGGCTTGGTCACCAAGTTCCCGCGAGTCGAAGTCCAGGCTCAAGTTCAACCTATGACAAGATCGATGCTGCGTGTCGAGCTGAGCATCACACCTAATTTTGAGTGGGACGATTCTATCCACGGCGCCGCTGAGAGCTTTTGGATTCTTGTTGAGGACTGCGATGGAGAAGACATACTTTACCATGACACCTTTTTGCTGCGCAAGGAATATGCCGAATCGGAGCAAAATGAGCACATTGTCGACTTCACCGTTCCTATCACAGATCCAATGCCTCCAAACTACTTCGTTTCGGTTATCTCTGACCGATGGATGCATGCTGAGACCAGGCTTCCTGTTCCCTTCCATAAGTTGATCTTGCCTGAGAAGTTCCCTCCTCATACAGAGCTTCTTGAGCTTCAGCCTCTCCCCGTTTCTGCCCTCAAAGTATCAAGCTACGTTGATCTCTATCCTGCATGGAAGCAGTTTAACAGAATCCAAACGCAGACTTTCAACTCGCTGTACAAGTCTGATGCGAATGTGTTTATTGGAGCTCCCACTGGTAGCGGCAAGACTGTTTGTGCCGAATTTGCTCTTCTAAGGCACTGGACAAAGAGCGATGTTGGTCGTGCGGTGTATATTGCCCCCTTCCAAGAACTTGTTGACTCTCGCCTCCAAGATTGGCAGAAGAGGCTCAGCCATCTCCATGGCGGTAAAGAGATAGTGAAGCTTACCGGTGAGACAGCAACAGATCTCAAGCTGTTGGAAAAGGGCGACCTGATCTTGGCAACCCCAACTCAGTGGGATGTGCTATCAAGACAATGGAAGCGACGCAAGAACGTTCAAACGGTTGAATTGTTTATCGCTGACGAGGTCCATCTCCTTGGCAGTTCTCAAGGTTATGTGTACGAGACGATTGTCTCTCGTATGCATTACATCCGCACACAGACGGAATTGCCCCTGCGAATTGTCGCATTGAGTGTATCGCTGGCGAACGCTCGAGACATTGGTGAATGGGTCGATGCAAAGAAGCACGACATCTATAACTTCAGTCCCCATGTTCGACCGGTCCCTCTTGAGCTTCACCTCCAGTCATTCACAAATACTCATTTCCCGTCTCTCATGCTTGCCATGGCCAAGCCCACGTATCTCGCCATCACACAGATGTCTCCTGACAAACCTGCCATGATCTTTGTGCCCAGCCGCAAGCAGACTCGTGCAACTGCCCGAGATTTGTTGGCTGCAGCCTTCGCTGACGACGACGAGGACCGTTTCCTTCACGCTGAGGTGGAGCAAATGAAGCCTCTCCTTGAACGCATTAACGAGGAGGCTCTCGCCGAAGCCCTCTCTCATGGTGTTGGCTACTACCATGAGGCTCTTAGCCAGAGTGATAAGCGAATTGTTAAGCATCTCTACGACAACGGTGCTATCCAGGTGCTTGTTGCTTCACGCGATGTTTGCTGGGAGCTCAACAGCACAGCACATCTCGTTATCGTTATGGGCACACAATACTTTGAAGGTCGGGAGCATCGATATGTTGACTACCCTCTCAGTGAGGTGCTGCACATGTTTGGTAAAGCTCTTAGACCCTCCAAGGACGGCAGAGGCCGAGGCGTCCTTATGCTGCCCCAAGTCAAGCGCGAGTACTACAAGAAATTCCTAAACGAGGCCCTTCCTGTTGAGTCGCATCTGCACAACTACTTGCACGATGTCTTCGTGACAGAGATCAGCACCAAGATGATCGAGTCGGGCGACGATGCGATCAACTGGACTACTTTCACCTACTTCTACCGAAGGTTGCTTGCCAACCCAAGTTATTATAGCTTGACAAGCACAACGCATGAGGGCCTCAGCAACTACATGTCTGACTTGGTTGAGACGACTCTTCGTGAGCTCAGCGAATCCAAGATCATTGAGTTTGACGAGGATGACGGATCCGTGGCACCTCAAAACGCAGCCATGATTGCGGCATACTACAACATTTCCTACATCACGATGCAGACTTTCCTGCTCTCTTTGAGTGCTCGCACAAAGCTCAAAGGTATCATGGAAATCGTCACTTCAGCAACAGAATTCGAGTCGATCCAGATTCGACGTCATGAGGATGGTCTGCTGCGACGCATTTACGACCGAGTGCCTGTGAAGATGTCTGAACCAGTTTATGACTCCCCTCATTTCAAATCCTTCGTCTTGCTCCAGTCTCACTTCTCCCGCATGCAGCTGCCAATTGATCTTGCAAAGGACCAGGAGGTCCTACTGTCGAGTGTGCTGAGCCTTCTTAGTGCCATGGTCGACATTCTGTCTTCGGAGGGACATCTCAACGCCATGAGCGCTATGGAGATGTCACAGATGATCGTTCAGGGAATGTGGGACCGGGATAGCCCTCTTAAACAAATTCCTCACTTCTCACCGGAGGTTGTCAAGGTGGCCAATGAGTTTGGGTACGTACTGACTGAAAGATTGGGCGGACCGTCAGCTAATGTTGTTCGCAGAATTAAGGATATCTTTGATTTCATGGAAGCCATGAACCCGGATGAGAATGCCGATTACAACAAGCTTGTTAAGCGACTTGGCTTGTCACAAAACCAATTGGCACAGGCTGCAAACTTCACAAACGACAAGTATCCTGACCTGGAGCTTGAACATGAGGTTCTTGACGAGGGTGAGATCAGGGCAGGCGAACCGGCCTATCTCAACATCAAGATTGCCCGCAATTTGGAAGAGGAGGACGGCGATTATGACTCTACCGTACACGCACCATTCTACCCGTCCAAGAAGATGGAGAACTGGTGGTTGGTTGTTGGTGATGAGAAGACCAAGAGCCTCTTGGCCATCAAGCGAGTGACAATCGGGCGGGAACTGAACGTTCGCCTCGAGTACACTGTGCCATCACCAGGTGAGCATGATCTGAAGCTGTTCCTAATGAGTGATAGTTATGTTGGAGTCGACCAGGAGCGGGAGTTTTCGGTTACAGCTGCTGAGGGCATGGACGTGGATGACGATGAAGAGGAAGAGGACGAGGACGAGGACGAGGAGTAGAAGCTAAAAGCTCACTCTGATTTACAATTACCATGGCGATTGCCAGCGATGGCGTGGTACACTATTGAAGACTACGAATTCGGATTTAGGAGATAATAATCGAATCTATCAACTCAGGACTATGACTGAGATGTGCGTTTTTGAGAAGAGTTTTCTGGATACAAGGCGAGTTGTGTGGATGTCTAACAATGCACTACAAGTGAGTGAGGCGCGAGGTGCTGAGATCCAGTGTTCACAACGCCAAACGCGTCTAGAGAGAGCTAGGCCCACGAGGTGACATTTGCCGGGAATTGGGCAGTGAAGATGGTGAGAAAAGAGACTACGGACGCGTCCCTCCGATGGTCTTGTATACCAGGGCGTCGAATCAGCGTCGACTACGCGCTGGGCCTTTGATGTCGTGTGTGAGAGGGAGAGAGCCTGGGGTTGGGGATGACGCCGCCCGCAGTGCAAATGCCAGATGGGCCATCACGTGACCGATGCTCTGGTGACGTTTGAAAGTGCTTCTGTTTCCCTTGCAAAGCCCAGTCCAGTCCCAGTCCAGCCCATCAACTCGCACCAGCGTTTTTTCCTCGTCAACCCCAACATCGCGGCACAACTCGAAGAGGCGCCCATCATCATCAATTGCGCAAATCATCGCCAACACATCATCGCCATCGCTCTACGAACCTTGCGCTCCATTGACACGCGCAATACAGCATCCGCTACGCGTTCGCCTATCTTTTGCGAGCTGGAATTCTTCCTCTGGCTCCTGTGATTTGTGACAAGCGAAAACACTGCCACCGCTATTGCCATGGCCGACCAGATTAACGAGAAGCCTGAGGTAGAGGCAACTGCTCCCGGCGCGCAGGAAGTTCCTGCCGCAGAGAAGCCTACTGAGCCGTCGACGATCGGGAACGAAGCCGCAAAGGCCGATGGCGAGGCAAACAAGGAAGATACAAAGACCGCTGAGGGTAAGTTATGATTACAGAGCGTTTGCTATTCATTGCGCACTCGGTCACATTGGCATAGAAATCGCGCTTTGATCCCTCGTGTGCTCTGTCGCTCAGGCGCGTCCTTCCCTCTGTCAGATCCATGCTGACCACATCGCGCAACAGAAACCAAACAAGCTGGAAACTCAGAGAAACTCGCCGAAGATAAAGACGCGGCCGAAGTACCGAAGGAGAACTCAAAGCCTACTGAAGAGGGTGCAGATACCGAAATGAAGGACGCGACTGAGGCCCCGGCTGCCGGGGAGACCAAGGCCGAGAACTCCGCTCCATCTGCCGATGGTGAGACAGCAACCGAAAACGCCGCCACCGAGTCTGCCTCAGCAAAAGCGAAGAACAATAGACGAAAGTCGACTGGCGGTGCTAGCCGCAAGAGCCTGAGCAAGAAGGCCTCCAAGGCGCGTCTCACGCATTTGGACGCCAAGCCTGGAGACCACTTCTTGGTCAAGCTCAAAGGTTTTCCCGCTTGGCCTGCCATCATTTGCGATGAATCAATGCTGCCACAAGCTCTGGTCGATAGCCGCCCTGTAGCCGCCGCGCGACCTGATGGCTCCTATACCGAGGCATATGCTGATGGTGGCAAACGTGTCAACGACAGAACTTTCCCAGTCATGTATCTCCACACGAATGAATTGTATGTTGCAGCTCATCAACGTTCCCGATCATCGCTAACCTGACTACAGTGGCTGGGTACCCAATACTGGACTTACAGAACTTACTCCTGAAAAGGCCAGGGAGACCATCACCGAGAAAATGCGCAAGGATTTGAAAGAGGCATTCTCGCTCGCTGCCGAACACAACTCTATCGAACACTACAAGGACGTGCTTAAGCAATTCCAAGATGAACTGCTTGCCAAGCAGCAAGCCGCTGCGACTCCCAAGAAGAGCAAGAAGGGCAAGGCCAAAGCTGCTGACGAAGACGTCGAGATGGAAGACGCCGATGATGCTTCAGAGAAGTCCAAGTCCAAGAAGCGTAAGGCTGAGGATGACGCCAGTGTAATTCTTCCAATACGGCGT
The DNA here is from genome assembly GCF_900079805.1 of Fusarium fujikuroi IMI 58289. Classification (NCBI taxonomy): domain Eukaryota; kingdom Fungi; phylum Ascomycota; class Sordariomycetes; order Hypocreales; family Nectriaceae; genus Fusarium; species Fusarium fujikuroi. Next base: position 2,280,085 of record NC_036622.1, on the reverse strand, counting down.
TGCTGATTCATTTTGCTAACAAAACTGCTAGACACCACAACGGCCCGAATCCGTTAAGAAACCCAAGATTAAGCTCAATACATCAACGCCTAAGGCTGCCAATGGCACTCCTAAGGCCAAAGAGGAATCTGCTGCCAAAGCCAAGGTCAAGGTTAAGAAGTCGTCTGATAAGAAGGCTGAGACCACCAAGAAGGCCAAGATGACACCCGAGGAGCGAAGACACCACAAGGAGGTGAGATAAATGCAGCTATTTGTTGACCGATCAATTTACTGACAAATTTACAGAAGGAAGTGTTGTATCTCCGTCATAAGCTTCAGCGAGGTCTCCTCACCAGAGATCAGCAACCCCAGGAATCAGAGATGGAACACATGTCCGAATACGTCACAATGTTGGAGAATTTGAAGGATCTTGAGGTGTCCATCATTCGTGCGACCAAGATCAACAAGGTTCTCAAAGCTATTCTCAAATTGGAATCGATCCCCCGTGAGGACGACTTCCATTTCAAGGACCGTTCCAAGGTTCTTCTGGACCAGTGGACTCAGCTACTGGCTACTGAAAATGTCACCCCTGCTCCCGATGCCACCAACGGCGTCAATGGCAAGTCGGAAGCCAAGGCAGACGACAAGAAGGACGATAGTGGCAAGGAGACTACTGAAGAGCCAAAACCTGAGGCGGCAAAGACTGAAGAAGCCAAGACTGAGAAGCCCGAGGAGACCGAGGAGGAGAAGATTGCGGAAACACCACAAGCATCGGCGCCTGAAGAGAAGAAGGACGAGGTAAGTTGAAAAAAAGCCCCTATCGTCATGAGCTTGACTAATCAAAAAACAAGACCGTCGCTCCTCCCGAGCCTGTTGAAGCTGCAGCCTAAGTTACGGGTCAGCTCCTGGTGGTTAAGAGCAATTTGTTTCATGGCGTCACGGTTATGGTCCACAAACACTGGTCTTTTTTTCCGATTTTCAACTTTTTCTTATGCTTTTCTTCACAACTATGGTAAAAGTGACTTCGTCGCGTTGCGTCTTTTCGGTATCTGTATGAATATCTGCCAAATCTGGCGGCAGGGGTGCGCCGTGACTCTCCGGAGTCATAATGATCTCAGGAGTGACGGAGGCAAGAAACATCTTTTTTGGAGGGACTGTACAAAGGGCAAAATCAACAATACTGGGTCAGGGGCCTCGCTTTACGTGGGTTTCTATAAACCAGTTTGGACAGGAGACGAGCATGGTATGGATGTCAAGACGGCATATGGGATGGGTGGCAAACGAGGCGAAGCAAGCTCAAAGAATGAGATGATGACCTTCGAGAGGAGGCAAATGAGAATGAGGATTTGGGGAGCAATAGCATACAGATGATGAATGGGACAAAGAATTAGAAGCATTCTATATAAAGTGTCTTGTTTGTTTGCGATGAATAGTATAGGAACCCGTACAGATCGTATATATCCGTCATTGTCTACCTACCTACCTACTAAGGGATCTTGCTTGCTTTGTGTGAAATCTGTGTGATTGTACCTCTAAGAAGGCACGTACAGATACGATCTTGCTGGTTGTTGGGGTACAGTGCGTGTTACAGTGCTAACATGCTGGCTCACTGTCTAAAACGCGTTGACCATTCACCCTCGATCCAAGCTTAGGAGCCTCTTCATCCTCCAAGACTTCAATAACTTGTGCAGCATAAAACTGTTGATCATGGCTCGTGAAGTAGTCAATCAGAACACATATAGCCAAGAGGATCATCAGGTAGCTAAAAATCCAATCATGAAACTTGTGCAATGCATTTCACTAACTTGGTCAACAGGTCGCATATATATTTGACCCTGACGACGATGGGACACGCCAGAAGCCAGCCAAGCGGAGAAGAAGATCTAAGCAAGGCCAGGACTCTGCTGAAACATTGAAAGATTCATCAGCTTTTGTCCCTCTTCTCAACGGTGCTGAGAAGCCCGAACTCGTCAAATTAAGGGAGAGATTGTTCCAGGAGAGCTGGGCAAAGATTGATGAACGGATCGAGGTAGGTGAACCAAACTTATTCACCCGATGTATCACTCACATGAATCAGAGAATACTCAAAACTTCAAACGTCGAGATTCTCAATGAAGTCAGCCAGTTTGCCAAAGACGCGGTGACAGAGTCGTAAGAGTCATACTCCTGATATACCTGCAACCCCTAACATTTGGATAGTGGGGATAGAATCCCTTCAGCATTCATCATCACAGGACCCAACATTGCATCACAAGACCTTCTCTTTCAACAATTATCGGAGACACTTCAGCAAACAACATCGAGCAAGTTTGTTGGTCTGCGGTCGTCAGAGGCATCGACGCTGAAAGCCACGTTGAAGAAGATCATTCGAGATGTCACAGCCAAAGCCTCCACTGATGAGGATGATGATCTTGAAGTCAGTGACGGTCGAGAGGTGAGTTATCTGCATCTTCATAGAACAACACTTATTTTCTATAGGGACGAAGGTATCTCGATTATGATCTTGAAGCACTGTATGCATTTATCAAGCCTCAAAGTGTGGAGCATGTGTTTGTCGCCTTTCAAGACAGTGAAGGGTTCGACAGCAGTTTATTATCGGATTTGATCATTCTCTTCAAGTACGTCTACGCCTCGGACATTTGATTCACGGCTGCTAACACGTCAACAAGTTCTTGGCGCCCTCGTATACCATTTACTCTCCTCTTTGGTATCGCCACATCAGTCGAGCTTCTCCAAGCCAGACTACTCAAGGCTTCTTGCCAGCAAATTTATGGAGCGCAATTTGATGTAATTCAAACCTCGGCCATTCTCGAGACAGTCTTCAAAACAGCAGTAGCAACATCTGATGCTCCTGTAGTGCTGGGGGCATCGCTCATCCGCAGCCTGCTTGATCGTCAGCACGACCAGGTCTCAGGAATTCAGACATTCACTATGTCACTGAAGGCGAGCTTTGAACAGATAATATAAACAAGTCTCATGTCGGCTAACAAATAATAGTACGCTTATATGTGTCATTTCTATGCAAATCCACTCAGCGTTCTCGAGCATACAGCATTGTTGCAAACTGAGCATATCGAGGCCATTCGGCATACTGATTCTTTCAGGGAAAATGTCGAGGGGGCAGTAGAATCTGGCATCTTGAATAATGTGCAATACGCCAAAGATTTGCTTGAGAACGACGAGTTTCTCGTTACGCGAGTTCAAGATAGTCTGGCCCGTCGTCAAGAGTCTGTTGAGGATTTCTTGCGGTCACTTCTTGTTCTCGAAGAAACAGAATCGCAAGACATTGAGTTCTCAAGAGCATATGCGGAAGCCTTGGATGAGGGCGTTTCAATTACTGAGGACTCGAGAGCTATTGAGTCGGTACGGCGTATGGACGTCAGCGAGCTGCTGGTCATGCTTCGCAAGGTTGTATCAATCTTGCAGGACGGAGACGGTGGCTTGCTTCTCGGTCCAGCAACGAAGCTAACGGACCTTGAATTTCGAGATGCACTGACAAGGCAACTTGTCAATCTGGAAGAGCTACAATCAAGGGCGGAAGAGCAGGGCATTACGCTACGGAGCAAGTACAGCGGACAGAGCAAAGTGATGCGCACCACTGTGATTGCACAAAGAGTTCAATTGAGTCAAGACTCGGCTGCGCTCACAGATGAGGACAAGCAACTTACTCAGGCCGTCGACGACATCACCGGGCTATTAATCAGGCATGTTCAGTTTGTCAGACCGAGGTCTCTTTTGTTGTCGGAGAGCTGGTTGTACGATTCTCGAGCTCCGTCGCGAGACGTGTTCGTGCCTCGGCCACGGGCAGTTCTAGAACGGAGCCTCACCAGGCCGCACGACTATTTGTCATGTTCATGCTGCAAGCCAGGCGATGGAGGATCGCCGGCCACTCTGCCGGCCACGGCGCTCCTGTACCGTCTATACACAGAGACTGGGAGCCTCATCAATGTGGCAGATCTCTGGGCTGCATTCTCAGCACTTGTGGGCGAGGAGGAGACAGATGAACGCAAGTCGCTGGTATTGTTTTACCGTGCGCTGGCTGAGCTGAGGGCTTTGGGGTTCGTCAAAGCAAGCAAGAAGAAAGCGGACCACATCGCCAAGCTGAAGTGGCTCTGAGTATGGAGAATTGCGATTGCATTGGTCGACAAAGTTTGAGAAAGAGAGACATGGCGAGAAGATTAAAGACTGCAACCGCCAAATGGGGATGGTCCTTTGTATTTGAGGGGATGAGACGGGATTAACCAAGTCTGGAAACAGGTTTTTGGGGAGAGAGGGGGGTTTAAGATGGGAACCGAGGTCGAGCCCAATGGGCCATTGAGGGGCCGAGTGATAGGCCGCAAAAAGAAGAGGAGAGAAAAGGTGTCGTCAGTCTAAGACATTGAAAGAACTAAGACACGAGGTGGCTGGGAACCAAGAGCGAGTGAGACTATGAGTGAGTAGTATGCATGAGACGTGAGAGTGAGTGAGAGTGTGGGAGTGAAAGTGGAGGGTGAGAGTGAAGTCACGGTTACAGCCAATGCAGCAAAATCCAAGACATGCAGGTAGAGACTCAGACAGGCATCATTAGACGCCGGGAGCGGAGGGAACTGCATAGAACAAAGCATCATGTGAATGAACGATAACGGTGAAGGGCTATAGCTAGTACCTACATTGACTACGTTAGTACCCAGGTTTACACTCAAGGGATTGCCATTATAATCAACCAATCAATGAAACAATGAACCAAAATAGAGAGAGAAGAAAATAAAGGAAGAAACCAAAAAGAGTAGCGGTAAAGATACTGAATGTATGTATGTATCTCATTGTCTTGCTTTTGAGTCATGACCAACTAATGGTTCCAAGTCACATTCCACTGCAGCCGCTGTTGGCGTATCTTGTTCCCATAGACATAGCGCCTCGGACCAACCCAATTGCGTCTAACGCAGTCGAGTCGAGTCGAGTTATTGTTTGTTGGAGACTGTTGCCATGTCTCACAGGCCACGCCAAATCCAGAGTTAAACCCTGGAGCTCAAAGCGGTTCAAGGCCCTAAGCTTGTCGATTTCAGGCAGTCAAGGAAGCCTTTACCCAGAACAGCATCTCGTCTGGGTCCTCTCGGGGGGCGTGTGGGTTAGATGGATAGTTAGAAACGTTGTTAGCTGCTGCTAAGTCGAGCCGAGCTGTTCAACTGCCTAAGGCATGTTCCAAAGGAAAACAAGGCCAATCGAACGGCTTCGGTCACAAAGACCCTTCAACTGGCTGTTCGCGATCTTAGTCTTGCTTTAGTTCCCGGACCCAAGGGCCCGAAGACCCAAAGGGCGGGGAGAGATCTTGCTTTAGTATTAAGAAAGAAAGAAAGAAAGACAGAAAGAAAGAGAGGTCATGATCTTGTTTCAACTAGACAAGTCTCGTACAGAGCTTGCATAGCCTCTTGTTTAATATATATCCCTCCCATCCTCTGCTCTTCTGTCCGTCTCTGTTCCTCTGAATAACCAAAGTCGGACCTCCCCGCAGATCAAGGAATTGGCTACGAAACTCAAACAAGAGTCTGTGTTGTCATTCATTCATTCATTCATTCACTTAATTACTTACTCACTTCCTCACTTCCTCACTCACCGGACTCTTCGGAGAAGGCCGCTTGGTTCGCTTCGCTTGTCGATAGCCACCCCGCCAAAGCCAATCCACCATCGCATCACCTCAGATCTTGTGATCGTTGATCATAGAGGCCAAGAACAAGAAATATTCTTATTCTTGATCAGAAGTGAATCTTGCAGAGAATGAGAGATTGGGCTGTCTTGACCTCTTGACTGCTAGTACAAATACTTGATACATCTTTCCCCCAGACACTCAATCTCTTCTTGCCTTGTTCTCTTCTTCTTCTCCTTCTTCTACTACCACTCACCATTGTCACCACTTACAACAACCGCCAGTATGATGCGAGGAGAGATCCCTTCACGGCATCACAGGGCCCTCGGCCAGCGAAGACTCGCAAAGAACCCAAATCTTCAACGAAAGCTGGAACAGATGGCTCTTCCACTTGCACCTCTTGTCCAGCTCACCACAGGCGCCGTCCATCCTTCTTTTCCCACCACGGTCCTCAACTTTTGGCTCCTCACCGATGAGCAGCTGGAGTCTCTTGCACATTTCTACCACCAGAGGACGCCATCGCCTTGGACAAATCAGTACCCCTGCCCAGTCACTTGGAGATCTGACCTGCCTCTCGAGGAGAAGCGGCGCAAGATGGGCAAGTTTATCGGTCTCCGGGGCTGTGAATCTCCCATCCTTCTCAAGACGGAGGAGGAGATCCTAGCAGAGGCACGAAAGGCGAGACTTGCAGCTGAAGAGGATCTTTGGAGGCGAAAGCACTTTTCCTGATGCGTAAAGCAATCCGAGACATACGGTGTTATTGTGATTAATAATGGAGGACAGTCTGCTTTCAATCTCTGGGGGGGGGGGGATTGGATTTACAGGTTCAGGAGTTTTGCATATCCTTTCTGGGTCCTTTCTGCGTGTTCTCTGCATTCTTGTTACTGCATCTTAGGTCGGTCGCATTGCTAGACATGGCCACTAGCCAGCGTGCATCACTGCATTTTCAAGGGAGTAAGGCGAGGTGAAACAGCCTATACATATATATCAATAGAGAAGAAGCCCATGCTACTATTTTTTCATAAACAGAAAAAAGTCAACCTCAACGCCGCCGGTGTGTATTTCTCTCCCCTCTTCCCATGCACACCAAGAGTGTACGCCTTGCAACAAAGTGACATGTGGTATACTACAACCAAAAATCTGAAGAGGTAGGTCCGGAACCATGTATATATACCTATAAAGACACCCCAATCCCGTATTCTTGCAATTCACACAAGACATCTTCAATTGTTTATTTCTTGCCCTTCTTCTTTGAAGGCGTGTCGACCATGACAGCATCCTCCTCGCTGGCAGTCTTGGCAGAAGAGCTCTGCTCAGAGCCGTCAAGCTCCTTCATGAACTCTGACTGGATCTGGCCTCGGCGCTTCTCCCACCACTGCTTCTCTGACTCGGCTTGGGCGAGGATCTCTTCGATTGAGCTGCGCATGGTAGCATTGGCCGTCATTTCGTGGGCGGATTGGAAGATGGACTGTCCCCAGTTTGGTGCGAGAGCGTTGGCCTATAATTGTCAATGATGTCTTCATCTCTTGCAGTCGCACTACGCCAGCTATCATACCTCTGTGACGACATCTCTGAGCTCCTCCTCCATCTCCTTCTCGGCGCGCTGGAATCGCTGCCACAGATCATCACCCACACTGCCTCGTTGCAGCAGAGAACCGCATGCTTGCTTCGCAGACTTGATCTGGATCAGGCGACGGATATCTTCGACGGCGCGACGCAAAAGGGCAGCTCGTAGGACGCTTTCGGGAATCTTGGGGCCCTTTTCGGAGCCATCCTCGAGGTGTAGCAGGGACAGGTAGACGTTGCGCTGGAGGTGAGGGCCGAACCACGGAGCCAAGTTGGCGCTCTCGGCTTTGGCATGTTAGCATATGTTTTGGTTTGAGATCTATTTCTGTGGCATAGTTACCAGCTTTTCTTTTTCGGTAGATTGTCGAGAATGTCATGAGTGCGCTGCCGAGGACGAGAACATAGGCAAAGGGGAGGGCAAGGCCCTTCCAGTCAATGTTGAACATGATGAACGATGAAAGTTGCAAAGGCAAAATACGAGATCGTCCGTACTGTAATTAAAAAGAAAACGAGTGTAGAGAAAGGAGTCGAGCCGGCCGTGACTTGGGTTTTGGTTTGTATGAGTCGAGTCCCACGTACAGACACGAATGCAATACAATACTAGGTACTAAGGCAAGGTATAAGGGAACTGTTCAATTGGTGGTGGTGTGGCGCAGATCCAACTTTAGGCCAGATTACGCTTCGGCTTCTATCAAGTGGCTCTCGGGATTGTGGCTGGTGCAGACACATACATACATATGCTACCAGGCGGACGGGATGGCCCTGGATTTGACTGCCGTGCGACGTCACTCGAGCATTAGATAAGCAATCGCAGGCACCGCCAGATGACGCTGTGCTCGAGTTAAGGTAGCAGAGGTACATGGTTTCCCGTGAGCCACCTTAGGTAAGATACGTACCGAGTCTAGAGCTAGGTACCTACCTTACCTTGCCTTGCCTACCACCGCTCAACTTCACTTTCTTCATGCTGTTGATTCATTGCATTTCAACTCCAACTTCTAGACTCTTCTTTTTCGTTCCCACTCATCTCCCAGCTGTTCTCTTTCTATAGATCCTCTCCTTCTCTACAAACCGAGAATATTCAACCTTCAAAAGGCACCAAAGAGAACAAAGAGAACACCAAAGACCCACCACACACCATCATAGCGACAGCTCTCTCTAGATATCTTTCACCATGTTGCTGCGACTCCGCGGCCCCGACGGCATGGCCCGTCTGAATGTCGAGCCCACAACTACATTTGGGGATCTGGGAAAGCTGGTCTGTTGTCTCGGAGCCCTCACCGAGCTGTCTGTGCTGACTCTAGCCCCTCCAGCTGCTCGATCAACTCCCCAAGACCGTTGATCCCAAAACCATAGCTCTATCGAACGCCCCGAACGGAGGAGACTCAAAGCGCCTAGGGGACATCTTCAACTTCAAAGTTGGTCAGATTGGCCTCAAGTTAGTCGCCCTCAGGACCTCCCACGGTTCAGCCAAACTAACCTCACAGGCACGGCGATCTCATCTTTCTCACCTACCAACATGCCGACGCTGCCAACGGTGACGCACCCGAAGTCTCCAACACATCTGCCAGGCTTAACGGGAAACCCGTTCTACCGACCGAAGACCTCCCCATCAACCCCAAACCCGAAAGAATCGCCAGGCCGTGGGAAGTAATTCGCCAATCCGCCTTGGACGACCGATTAGACCGACAGGATGGCAAGATCCCCCGAGGTATCGATCGCATGTGTCGCCATGGTCCCAAGGGCATGTGTGACTACTGCCAACCCCTCGATCCTTTCAACCCTGGATATCTCGCGGAGAAGAAGATCAAATACCTGTCCTTCCACTCGTACCTACGAAAGATCAATGCTGCGACCAACAAGCCCGAGCTCGGCGCTTCATACATTCCTCCCCTGGTTGAGCCCTACTATCGAGTCAGGCATGAGTGCCCTTCTGGTCATCCCCCTTGGCCTGAGGGCATATGTACCAAGTGCCAGCCCAGTGCCATTACTCTCCAGCCTCAACAATTCCGAATGGTCGATCATGTCGAGTTCTCCTCGCCTGCTATTATCGACACCTTTATTGACGCCTGGCGAAAGACCGGGTCGCAACGCCTAGGTTATCTCTACGGAAAATATACCGAGTACACTGAAGTCCCGCTTGGTGTCAAGGCTGTCGTGGAAGCCATCTATGAACCTCCTCAGGTTGATGAGCTCGATGGTATCACAATGAACGCCTGGGAGTCGCAAAAGGAGGTCGACAGAGTTGCCAAGCAGTGCGGTCTAGAGCCCGTGGGAGTAATCTGGACTGACCTGCTGGATGCTGGCAACGGCGATGGCACAGTGGTTTGCAAACGTCACGCCGACTCCTACTTCTTGTCCTCCTTGGAGATTTGCTTCTCTTCAAGGTTGCAAGCTCAGTACCCCAAACCCTCCAAGTGGAGTGACACCGGCAGCTTTGGTTCAAATTTTGTCACGTGTATCATCACCGGTAATGAGCAGGGCGAGATTTCCATCTCCTCCTACCAGATGTCCAACGAGTCTGTGGAAATGGTTCGTGCTGACATTGTTGAGCCGTCAGCTGATCCTAACGTCATGCTTGTACGCGATGAGGAGGAAGACGACGGATCTGTCAGTCGCACAAGATATATCCCTGAAGTTTTCTACCGCAGGGTCAACGAATACGGCGCCAACGTCCAGGAGAACGCCAAACCATCGTTCCCCGTCGAGTATCTGTTTGTCACACTGACCCACGGTTTCCCCGCGGACCCTAAGCCTATATTCACTCAGCAAGGCTTCCCTATCGAGAACAGAGAATACGTCGGAGAGAGCCAAGAGCATTCCGCTCTGTCCAAGTTTGTCAAGTTATCGCCTAGCCAAAAGCCCACAGGCCAGGAGGTCTCTAACTTTCACCTTCTCTGTTTCATTCAGCAGATGGGCGTCCTCTCCAAGGTGTGCTTGTTTTTGACATGTATGAAGAAAGCTACTGACAGGCTTCATAGGACGAAGAAGCCCTGCTCTGCCGTGTAGCGAGCCAGCACGATCTTGCCGACACATTCCAGCTCCGTTCTACCGAGGGTTGGCAGACCCTCCAGGCCATCCTTCAATCGACTGGTGAGAGAATCCCCAAGCGTCAGCGGGAGGAGGACGGTGCCCCCTCGCCCTCTTCCTCCTCATCCTCTTCTTTTCAAAATTCCATTCGCGACTCGGGAGAACCCCTTGCTAAGCGATTTGCTGCCTTCAGGCTAAACGAGCGCTGGACCAAGTCCGCCAATCCACCGCCACCCTAGTCAATAATGAGGTATTGGGTACAAGGGAAGACAGTAGGGGAGGTCAGATAGAGATTTAGATGAGACGCGGAACCCAAAAAGTGGTGAGGCTGGATTCGGTTTTCTTGCTAGATATTTTCTTAACTTCCTTCACGTGGAAGATGATATTGCATGTATAGCTGAGGCGGCGTTAAGGACAGGTATCGGAGCATATAGGCAATGCTTTCATTGGGGCGGCTTCCTCAACTTAAATCAAAAGAATCGTGCATGTTTACATGTGCTTTGACGTGATATTACTGAGTGATGTCCATTATGTTGGCGCTTCAAGAGTACAAAGAGCGAAGTTGTGATCACAGTCAGGCTAAGAGCCCCTTTTCGGGTGAACTTTTTTGGATACATCGTTGCCAATCATCATATCCAACGTAATTTATCCAAATCATGATGATCATGTTGTTAAATTGGTTCCAGCCAAGGGTAGTGTAACTTGGGAAAATTATTATCATGGTTAAGACATGCTCAAGTTATGATGATTGCACTGTTGTGTCTAAAAACTTCACAAATACCAGAGTCAGAAGATAGACATGTATAATTTGGGAGGACTTCATATATATCATCATAACTTATAGTAAGTAAAGGATATCATAAACTTGTCATATTTGTAGAATTGACTACTAATATTATCACAAAGGTTTATCACGCAGACACACACATACACACATTCGAATAACTCCCAAATCCACCCCTTTTCCAATCACAAAAACGCCAGTTATAATTTACAGGGGCTTTCCACCGATGAAGTCGGACCATCGGCGGACTTCAGCGGGGATACCTTCAGGGCGGGGCAGCTTCTCGCTCATGCACTGAGCAAAGAGGATAGCGGTTTGAGGCTCCATGAACAGGGGGACGCCGAAATCGACGGCATTTCGGCGCATGACATAGTCGACGTCCAGCGTGGTCTTGCCTCGGGCCTGGGCCAGGTTGAAGCATCCGCGGATGTCGTACTTCTTGAAGACCTCACGGAGGGCACGCTTGTCCTCCTTGGGGAACTCAATAACCTCGACCTCGACCTTGGTCTTGGACTTGTTCTCGATGAATTCCTTGACCTCGGGGCTAGCGGCGTACAGCTTGTAGCCAAGAGGGGCAACGTAGTCGACGACCTGGGTGAGCCACGGCTTGGAGACATTTCCGCCGAAGAGGAGACCCTCACCAGGCTCGGGCATGCGGAAGTTCATGGTGGACTGGAGAGAGGTCCAGTAGGCCTCAACGAGATCCTTACCGAAGCAAGCAATCTCACCGGTGGAAGCCATCTCAACACCGAGGAAAGGGTCGGCACCAGCGAGACGGGTCCAGGAGAACTGAGGAACCTTGGTAGCAACATAGTCGCGCTTCTCAGCCATAGGGTCAGACTTGGCAGGAACCTGCTTGCCGACGAGGGCCTTGGTAGCAATATCGATGAAGTTGGTTCCGAGGACCTTGCTGACGAAGGGGAAAGATCGAGAGGCACGAAGGTTGCACTCAATGACCTTGAGAAGGGGCTCGCCACCCTCAGGGTTCTCGGCCTTGATGATTTGCATGTTGAAGGGGCCGCTGATCTTCCAAGCTGCGGCGACCTTGACAGCAATCTCCTTGACACGCTCCATGGTGTTGCTATCGAGATTGGCAGGGGGGAGAACCAGAGTGGCGTCACCGGAGTGAACTCCGGCTTGCTCAACGTGCTCGGAAACAGCATGAATGATGAGCTCGCCGTTGGCAGAGACACCGTCAACATCGATCTCCTGGGCACCCTCAATGAACTTGGTGATGACAACGGGGTGGTCAGGGGAGACATTGCTGGCAGCCTCCAGCTTGTCCTTGAGATCTTCCTGGCTTGAGATCACAGTCATGGCAGCGCCGGAAAGGACGTAACTAGGGCGGACGAGAACGGGGTAGCCAACCTCCTCGGCGAACTCCTCAGCAGCCTTGACGGAAGTAAGCTCCTTCCAGGCAGGCTGGTCGACACCAATGCTGTCAAGGATCTCAGAGAACTTCTGACGATCCTCGGCCTTGTCAATATCCCTGGGGTCAGTTCCAAGGACATTAGCTCCACCAGTCTCCTGGAGCTTGAGGGCAATGTTCTGGGGAAGCTGGCCACCAACGGACACAACGACACCCTTCGAATTCTCAAGCTCGTAGATATCCATGACACGCTCGTAGCTCAGCTCTTCGAAATACAGCTTATCAGCCGAGTCGAAGTCTGTGCTCATCGTCTCTGGGTTATACTATTGTCAAATATTAGTCAAAGCCCCTTAAAATGATTATAGAAGTTGTGAGGAGATTTAGGATGAGATTTGAAAAGGTCCGGTGTAAAGTGGGGCCGTTTTCGGCGAAGTGGGGCCGCGATCACGGCGACACCGCATAAGGAAGGAACGCTTGATTGGGACGGAAGGGAGAATATAAACTTACGTTGATCATGATGGTCTTCTCACCCATCTGCTGGAGAGCCTGAGTGGCGCTGACAGCACACCAATCGAATTCGACAGAGCTACCAATTCGGTAAACACCGCTACCAAGGACAATAGTACCGTTGTCCTCGAAAGTGACATCGTGAGTAGAGCCGTTGTAGGTGGTGTAGAGGTAGTTGGTGTTGGCGGGGAACTCGGCGGCCAGGGTGTCGATCTTCTTGACCCAGGGTCGGATGCCGAAGCTGAGACGGTAGGCTCGGACCTCGTCCTCAGTGCTCTTGACGGCCATGGCGATCTGTCGGTCAGAGAAGCCCATCTTCTTGGCCTTGAGGACCTGATCTTTCTTCAGGCTCTGAAGACCACCAGCCTGCTCAAGCTCACGGGTACAGTCGACGATGTTCTGCAGCTTGTGGAGGAACCACTTGTCGATCTTGGTCAGCTCGTGGACCTTTTCAACAGAGTAATTCTCGTGAAGCATGGCTTGGCCAACAGCGAGCCATCGGCGGTCGGTAGGGTTCTGGAGCTCAAAGTCGAGATCATCGAACTTATCACCTTGGAAGCCCACAAATCGGGGGTCAACCTGACGAATGGCCTTCTGGAAAGACTCCTCAAAGGTTCGGCCGATAGCCATGACCTCACCAACAGACTTCATAGCACTGCCGATGTCGCGCTTGACGTGCTGGAATTTGGAGAGATCCCATCGGGGAATCTTGGTGACGATGTAGTCGAGGGAAGGCTCGAAGTTGGCAGTGGTGGTCTTGGTGACAGCGTTGGGGAGCTCGGGAAGGGTGTGTCCGAGACCGATCTTTGCAGCAGTGTACGCAAGAGGATATCCGGTAGCCTTGGAGGCCAGGGCAGAGGATCGGGAAAGACGGGCGTTGACCTCAATGACACGGTAGTCGAGACCATCAGGCTGGAGAGCGTACTGGACGTTACACTCGCCAACAACACCAAGATGTCGGACAATCTTGATGGCAGCGCTTCGAAGCATGTGATACTCCTCGTCGCTCAGAGTCTGACTAGGCGCAACTACAATGGAGTCACCAGTGTGGATGCCAAGAGGATCGAAGTTCTCCATGTTGCACACAGTGATACAGTTGTTGTTGGCGTCACGAACGACCTCGTATTCGACCTCCTTCCAGCCCTTGAGCGACTTCTCGACGAGGATCTGGGGAGAGAGGGTAAGAGATCGAGCGGCCATGTTGCGGAGCTCCTCCTCGTTGTTGGCGAAACCGGAACCCAGACCACCTAGAGCATAGGCGGCACGGACAATAATAGGGTATCCGACGGTCTCGGCGGCCTCGAGAGCCTCCTCGACAGTGCCGACAGCAATCGACTTGGCAATGGGGATGTTAATCTCATCCAGAGCCCTGGCGAAGAGGTCACGATCCTCGCTCAGTTCCAGAGTTCGGACACTGGTGCCGAGGACCTTGACGCCATACTTTTCAAAGAGGCCGAGTCGCTGCATCTCAACACCAAGGTTGAGGGCAGTCTGGCCACCGAAGGACAGGAAGATGCCATCGGGCTTCTCCTTCTCGATGACATAGGAGACATACTCGGGGGTAACGGGGAGGTAGTAGACCTCGTCAGCCAGACTGTGGTTGGTCTGGATGGTAGCGATGTTGGGGTTGATGAGGACAGAAGCAACGCCGGCTTCCTTGAGGGCCTTGAGAGCCTGAGCACCTATATTTCGAGTGTGTTAATTTTGAATGCTCAAAAATGAGTTTTGGTGGTGAATCGCAAGTTCATCGGTGAGATGTGCGTCACTGCGTATTGGGTATGCTAACCTGAGTAGTCGAACTCTCCGGCCTGTCCAATGGCAAGACCACCACTTCCAATGACAAGAACCTTCTTGACATCAACGGTCTGGTGAGGCTTGATGACTCCACTGTCGAGGTAGGCCTTGGGGTTGGGTGCATCCTGAACAGCGGCGGAGCTGTAGGCGCGCATAACCTTGAGGGTGCCCAGGCGCTTCGAGTTGGCGGGGCGGGCAGATGCGATTGAGACTCGGCATGATGCGGATGCTGAGAGAGGGCTCACGGAGGAGAATGAGCGAGAGGGCAAAGCTCGCGGGACCCTGCGTCCATGACGGAGCAGGGCCGGAGCTCGACCAGCGAGAGTGGTTGCCAGGTTGAAGTTGAGAGGCATTGCAGCGGATAATTTGCACGTATCAATGCGTAAGTTGAACCGTCCCGCTGGCGAGGTTGCCCTTCTGTATCCCGAATCAAGCGTCTAGGATATGTCGATGTATGGGAAGGACACAAGAGACTGTGACTCTGTTGGAACTGGTTTCTAGAGGAGGGGGGGGATGGGGATAAGTAGGGCGGCCCGCCGTGAAGAAAAATGGCGGTACGGCTGATAAGATAAGAAGAACCTCCGAAAATTATTCACTAGTTTTGGTGTGTGACTCTACAAAAAGTTGTGCTGGACTGGGCTGTGACGCAGCTCAGCCCAGGCCCAGGAACAGCTAACAAAGTAGCTCCATAGCACTTCAATAATGGATAGATACCTCCGATTGCTATCTACAGACTAAATGGAACTGCCCCAACATTTCGGCCGTAATAGGTGAGAAAATTTACCAAGATTCGATGGAGATCGTCCCTCACTAGTGTCTTGTTCAAGGGTCTTTCGTGGAGAATCCAAGGCACGAGTTCTGTAACACCCAACTTTGATGCATTATGTTGTCCCGTTTTGGCTCTGACAATCAGGGCTTCTCTTATTAATTTTTGTGTATCTTGTTGAGCATATCCCACACTGACTGTACCTGCAGCCAGATACCGAACATCACCTCAAAGCTTATCATCCTTGCTGAACTCCCCAGACCAAGCCAAGCTAAGCTTATGGGTCCGGTTACGGCGACCCTTCAAGCACATACATACATACTACAATACAGCTTGGACCCTGGCCAACAAGAGACAAACAAGGACACAGCAGAGCAACGGTTGTAAGCAGCAAGGAAAGTAATTCTACTGGTGCTCACAGACGTCTGGAAGAGGTGTCAAGTTCTTTTTGACCCATTGAAAAAAAGTAAAACAGCCAATGCGGTGTAGTATTCTCCCAGGCCAATGATGAAATGCCCCGACATCGCCGTCCACTTTGGTGGCATCGGCGGAATTGGCGGAGATACGTACCGCCTGTGCCGCCGCTATTCTGCGCTTTGGCGGTGATAGGGCCGCTGGCGGAGTTTTTCTGAGTCATGCGAGGTTCCGAATAGTGAGTCCGATATACGGTTGTGAATTATCAAATGTAAGTCCTCTTACTCTCAAATTTACAGCAGTGGTACTATACTGGCTATATCAAGCTGCTGATTAGTACATTCTGGTTGTTGAACATGAGGACATCAGAGGTGCATTTAGGCTTCACGAGAGCCAGGTACGGGAACACGCACCGAACCCGCAGGAGATCCGCTCAGAATGCGATATTCCGATAGACACTGAACAACCCGATCGTCAAAAAAGGCATCGAGACGGGCAGAAAAATGCCGGAATCCCGAAACCGCCGCTGATAACGTTGTGCTTGACCCAATACGACAAAACATATCATCCCATTGATTTCTATCATATCCAACGATCATGAGCTTACCCTATAGTATTTGCTAACATGCTATTGGCCAATGTAACCGCTTCCTCAAGGTACCCTAAGGTATTCAGCAAGATTCAGCACCTACAAGAGTGAACCTTAACAACAGAAAATGATTCAATATTTGGAAAAGAACGAAGGCGACGGAATCTCCTAGACGATAATAGGGAGTATTACAACTGCATAAGTATAAACTGAATTTTACTTGGGAGCTACAGAGTAACCATAGTGTTCCTCGCAAAAGTTCGAATTTGCAAGTAGCGAGCTCAGTCGATCGAGTACAAAATTATCACCAAAATGACACAAGAGCGAGCAAATGATGACCCCATTGGCCATTCCGTTAAACTGAAGATCTCCCAGAAGCGTAATTCTCTATTCTGGGATACCAATTGGTTTTTGGCCTTTTCTCTCGTCCGACAACATGGCCTAGTTGAGATACTGAGCTACGATGCATCGAAATTCTCCCTGTATGATCTATCACTCGCACTGAATAGAGAAGCTCCAAGTATCGACTGGGCAAGAAAATACATACTGGAATTAGTCACGATAAGCGCAGTAGGGACAGACAATACATACACAGGGTGTGCTTGTACATCACCAATACCAACCAATCTCGACATAACTCAACCCCAAAGAATGTTCCAAATGTTTCCTGAGTAACGCCGACACAGTTTTAATGCATCCAATAGTGCAGACACTGGCAAACTTAGGCGTACACCGAGAACATGGAACCAAGATCAGTATACCCAATGAGTGGACAAGATGGATCAGACAAACTTTTTGATTCTATAATTTGGTCTCCGTGTCTATGATTCGTAACCATACAAGCTTTGTTGACGTGATATGTGATGATGAAAGTCAAATTTATTTCAAGCCTTAGTCATGTATAAGTAAAGTGTGGTGCCTTGCTTCAGAAAACCCTCTGTTTCTTATCTGGCCATGAACCATACGCAGCACATACAACACCCACGCGCTGACCAGAATGGAAATCAATATCTTCATAGTGCTGACCTGGTTCCTGGTCGGAGTTGTCTTCGCTTCACCATTGGTGAAATATAACAGAACTGGAGGACTGGGCGAAAAGCTCAAAGACAGCGACTTCCCTCACCTTGAGCCTGTTGATCATTATAGGGACGATCCTAGATACCCTCTTGAATCTAGTCCCTTTTCAGCTCCAGCGATCAGAAACAGCTCCTTTGTGGCTAGGCGCATCATACAAAAGAGACCAGACACCGAAGAGAACGAGCCAAAGTTGGACCAGACTCGCCAGTCTGGAAACAAGACCGAACATGAGTATAAACCTCCAAAACCCGACAGCCACATATACGTCTCACTCGACAAGATGGAAGTTTCTGAGCATGAGAAGACTTTGGCCAAGGCGCTTCTTAAAAACTTCAACAAAACCCTGGAAGAGACCGAGAAAGAAAACCCCACCGGTTATACTCAAATTATCGAAAACCCAGGGATGGTTCCATCCATGTGGCGTGACTCTATTAAGCCACACACTGAAGAAGATAAAGACGAGGACAAGGCACACAGGGGATATGACAGTGAGAATGAGGGCGACAGCGACAGCGACAGTGAAGACGGGGAAGATGCAAAGAAGAGGATTAAGAGAGTATCCAGAATGATCCAGAAGCGAGACGAAGAGAAGGGGAAGGAGGAGGAGAAGCCATATCTATGGCCAGAACACAACAGACCAAAGGTGTCCAAGGACGGAAAGTTCAGATATTTGTACTCCAGCGAGGGAAAGCAATATGCTGTTGCAACTCCGCAACATCTTGCCAACGAGGTCAGTGAAGACATACAATTATACAGCAACCTTGTTTATATACGTGTACGATGCTCATATGAGAACCCTACAGACTAATCGCCATGAGAAGGCCCAGCAGGAGAGGGAGCAGCAGTTGGACATTATTCAACACGAGCTTCAGAAGGAAATGGACGCGAAGCTACAGAAGGAGCAGAGCAGATTGAAGCACGAGAACGAGATGAAGTTCAATGCTTCAAAGCCCGAAAAGGACGAACGAATTGCTCGACTCTCGTTGTTCTAGTCAACTAACTATGGGTTGGGAGTTAACACGGCGAATATACCCGTATTTTATTGACATGGGAGCTTATTTGTGTTGATTTATTCCATATTGTAAGGTAGTTCAGTTTCTCATCTTCTCAACAGAATACAGGACAGACTTTACCAAAGCAACCCCTCATGTCATTGACAAGCCGAGCCCTTTCAAATGCACAGTGATGACCGTTACAAAGGAATTAGCTGAGAATAAAAAAGAACATATACGCATACCAGGCCTCTCGCGGATTCACTCTCTAGCTTTTGCAATTACGCCCGAACAATGGAGATGTTCGTCTCACACTTGCCGACAAGATAAACCAGGGACAAGTATAATATAAGCCAGTGCCCCCATCGTCACAAGATAACCAACAAAAGTAATACTTCACGCCTGTTCCATACATTAACTTGAAAACACCAGCATTAACATGTGCCAGCAGATCTTCAGCTTCAAGTGTCATCACATGAGGTATATGCCAGTCCCTTGCCAAAAGATCAAGGCCCGACAAAAGCAGTTTATCCGACCCATTCTGGACTGGCTGTGCCCAGTCAGGTCTTGCAAACGCAAGATAGAAGGCCAACAACGCCCGGACTATCCCTGTGATACTTGCTTGGCCAGTACGAGCATCTAAGATGACTAACTCGGGCAGCTCAGGGTTGGAGACCGACCGAAAACGTCCAAACCAACGACGCCTGTGTCCGCCAAGACACCGTGAAGCTGGTCAGCCGAGCCTACAACGCAGCCGCGCAACGAATTGCCTGCGTATGGTTTACCACGACCTAGAGTTACAAAGCTTAGATGAGGCTGGGATCCCTAACAAGCTTCGACGTGCGCCCCCTCTCTCCTCGGAGCCTCCACAAGGCATCGATGGTGATCGAGGCGGTGAGGTTATTCTGCTTATTATTCAACAGGGAGACGATCAAACTTGCAAGCGTCTAGATCATGTTCGAGAATATCAGGTCCATGTTCACCATCCTGCTGAACGACCCAAGTCGATAGAGATACAGTTTTGTCATGTTGATGACGAAGATGAGCTCTAAACTAACAATATACAGCAAACCTGCCTTTATTAGCAGACCATCACGGACCGAAATGGCCTTAAGAACGGCATCGTGAAGAAGATTAGATAGCAATATAACGTTTGTTCCTGGATGAATATACTGTGAATAATGCCCATTGATAAATGATACGAATATATTGATGAATTTACTACGTGCTTGATGTAAACTGTTATCTAATTGCAAACAAAACAACTCCATACACTCCATATGATGCTGAGGCTGTTACCTGGACTGATCCACCTCCTGACCTTCTCCTTGTATTTCACGTGCCGATTTCATGAGTCTCAGGACAACCTAACGGTCGTGTAAGCAAACGAATCCGCTCTCAAGAGCATCAAATGCGCGAGTAAACAAAAGGGTGAGATCACCAATGCCACCTTCGTCTCCGCGGCGGCGAAAAGAATACTGTCGTATTCCGTGCAATGAGGCCCAATGACGATAGATTGGGTGCTCGCTACTGATCATCGATTGATGGTATCTGAAATGTAAGCGGGGACACGTCAGATAGTGGTTTGTCTCGATGTTGAAGCTGGTTCTACAACGCAGTATCCGGAGCATTGGTCGTCTGACGGACCATCTTATATGCTCAAGATCAGGGAAGTAGATTGGGCTGAGATGATTGCTCTATTGGGCCTTGCCGTTCTTTGACCTGAACTTCTCAATCTCGACCTGGACTTTCTTGTTGACACGAGATCGGAGCTCTGGTCGGTATCCAAACTTGAAGAGTATCTCAAGCCATACAAACATAGGGGCAAGGAAGACGGCCTGGATGAGGTTGTCGAGCAAAGCAGGGGCACGCCCTTCATATTTACCATGACCAATAAACTGGAAGATCCAGCAGACAACATGGATAGCCAGAGCACCCTGAAAAGTGGTGTCAGGGTTTTGCTGATGGAAGTAGTTGCCAAGTGCTACACCCCCCATACAAAAAAGAGCCAGAAGGAAGCCTGCAAAGGGCTCCAAGAGCAGATAAAGCAAGGAATAAAGGCTGGCACCAATGACACCAAGGTTGAGGTCCAGATAAGGGGGAGTGATCCAAGATGGTGTAGGAATGAGAGTGCCGGTGTATGTGGCCTGGAGAAATGTCAGATGGAGTTCTGGTAAGAAAGCAGATGCAGAGCAACGCAACATGCATAAGCCGGCGAGGACATGAAGAGACGAACCATACAGAACCCCGATAAGAGGATGAGGGGGACGCAAACCATGTGGATGGCGACATTAACCGAGTTATGGTGGTAAGCACCATACTACCGCATATTAGTATGATTTTCGACATATGATAAATGGCGTATCGAAATGTGACTTACAAAGGTGAGGTGCTGTTCAAGATCCAGAGACATGATGAGTAAGGGCCCCCTCAACAGAGACGACACGAGAGTTGTAGCAGATTGAGAGTATGAAAAGTGAGGAGACAAAAAGCCTATCAAGCTGCTTTGAATCTGACAATTTGACGAGCGATGAACTCGGCTTGACGTGGTCCGTGTGAGCTGCTGGTCTATGCAGTTTGATGATTTCTGAGGCTACAGTTGTGGATCTGAGTCCAAAAAGAAGAGATCCCAGGGCGACCGAATGCAAGTTTGCGTGGGTAAGGTAAAGGATGCTTTCTTGTGATGGATGAATGATGAAGATGATAACAACTTGGTTGGGTAGGTGTACCTGGTAGGTAGTAGTTAAGGTGATTGTGTGTTACCTCGAGGTATCACAGTCCGAGACGGGATGACGGGATGACCTCCTTCCCAGGTTCGTTTTGACGCAGGAGGTGCGTCCGTCAAATTAGAAGGGCTGCAAAGGCTTCAAAAGGCAGGATCCTGCAGTAATAAAGAATGAGTAGAAGAAAACAAGACGAGCCAAGAAATCGAAGGTTGGCAAAGGCCGAAGGCAACGCAGGTATGGTATGGCAAGGCAGGCACAGTATGGTAAAAAGAGTGTGAGTGAGTGGCTTTCTACAGTGATGAGTTGTTCGTTTTCATGTGCTTTCCATTTTTGCGAGCCTGTGTCCACTGGCTGCTGCCACTTCTGATCCTCAACTCCCTCCCTAACCTTAGAAAGACCCGCTTGGATGCACCGCCGCAGCTGCTCGGGGTGGGTCCCAAGTCCGTACAGTAACTTCCATTTTGGAGCTCCTTTCTTTCACCCCTTGCCCCATGTCCACTATGCCTTCCAGCACGTCGTGTGCTTGTCTCCTTTTACTCGGGTGGTTGCGCCTTCCATCAAACACAAGCCAGTCAATGTCGGCAAGGAATATACGAAGTCTTATTGTATTGGTCGGAATCTCATCGCCCTTGTTTATTCCCCAGGTTTTAGGATTTTGGTGCCGATTAATATCTCAAGAGGAGGACGAAGGACAAGGATCGGAGAGGCTTCCATTCGCTTCCCTCGAATCGTACCACATCCCATCCGGGTTTTATTCTGGAAGAGTCCGGTTGCGAGAGGTAGAAGCCGAGGCCGAAACCTCCACTCAAGACTTCGTGTAAGCCTCTCAGTGATAATCATTCGGCCTGATGGGCCATGTTCTGCTAGAGTATTGCGTCTTTGGCAGATATTCTTCCTTTCAGGTACCAACCTACTCCACCGGTCTGTATTGAAGCTTTCATCAATGGAAACTCTCAGCCAGTTAAGTTGACACTAGGTGTTTTGTGAGCGTATGATAGGGGGGCCAGTGAATTTTGTTTGGAGTAGCATCTATTTACTTGTTACCTACACATGACTCAATAAACTTAAAATGCCTCTCTATACTCAAGTCTCGCATTCAGTACGTATCCGAAAATGATATTCTCTAAAATCCCATGTCGTTGAGGTTGAGGTGTGATAAGGCAGCTATCGCTTAGACGCCACACCTGTGGCTGAAAAGCCCACGAACTCTGATTGGGCAGGTCTCATAGGAACGCATGGGCCAGCTCAGCCTCGTCGATTTCATTGTCCAAACTTCAACCTCACTTGGCATTCTTTCACCCAAGGAACAAACAACCTCCCTCTGCGCTCGCGTCAAGAAGGTCAGCAGTCATATTTTGACTTGACACGTCAGGGCCTTTCTCTTAATATATTTTCCCCTCTCATCTCTCTTCAGCGAGCGATACGCAACTCCTCGGCGCGCTTCATTTCTAAGCCTATGCCAAGCTGTCACTACGTCTCGTTCCTTTTCGTACGCGCTTTCGCCCGGCGCCCTCCCTCGATTGATCGCAGAACCCTACGAAGCGGTAGTTATTAGCTTAATCTCTCGCTTGATCGAATACACACCCGTTTTCGTGCTCTAGTCGGCCATCGAACATATTGCAATATCGCAACTTCATTGCCAACCGAAACCGCCCACTCGCTTACCATCGTTATCTTCGCTTCTCCCCGAAATCGCTTTTCACCATGTTTTTTCTTTATAATTTGGAGCGCAAGGTCACCTTGCACCCTTCTTTCATGGGTCGCAACATGCACGACCTCGTGACCGCGAAGCTCTTGAAGGACGTTGAAGGCACATGCGCTGGCAGCTACTTCATCATTTCCATCATGGACGCTTTCGAAATCTCTGAAGGACGAATCCTCCCCGGTCTTGGTATGGCTGAATTTACTGTCGGATATCGTGCTGTAGTATGGCGGCCATTCAAAGGCGAGACGGTAAGGCCTTCACTGCCGAGGATTAATGACCTAGGAGTCTGACTTCAGTCAGGTCGATGCAGTTGTGCACTCTATCAACCCACAAGGCTTCTTCGCTCACGCAGGACCTCTGCAGCTGTTTGTTTCAGCCCATGTACGTCACCACATGGCTGTGATGTAATATTTTCTAACAGTTACGATAGCTGATTCCTAGTGATGTGAAATATGACCCCAATGCGACGCCACCTCAGTTCACAAACAACGAGGACACCTCCATTGAGCCCCAAACCCACGTTCGCGTCAAAATCATAGGAACTCGAACAGAGGTTGGAGAAATGTGGGCCATCGGTAGCATCAAGGAGGATTACTTGGGGTATGCTGACGGCTGGTCATGTATTTGGCTTTCTTTGCTAACGGTGATATCAGATGCCTCCAAGCTTCTTAAGTTGCGCGTGGTACTGGACGGAGTGGGAACCAAGAAAATCAAAGCCCCATTGAAGGATATAAACAATTAGGCGACTCTACAACAGCAGCCAGTCCTTCAATTACTGGATGCAGCGGCAAAAGCGATCCAAACAAAAATCTATCAATCACCACATTAGGGAAGAGACAAATCCGCTGAATTGACGACAATGGAGCCTGCAGCAAGTGAGTCGGGCGCCGAACAGTGATTGTTCTGGGGCACATACAATTATTGGTATAAAAGGTGGCCAAGATTACGTTGATCGCAAAATTGAACATAATGGATACAGTTTGCTATAAGGAAAATGAATTACTGTTTCTGTCAGATTTAGACAGCGAACAAATAGACAATGGCACGCAAGCTTGCAGTTTGCAAACAAGACAATAAAAGCAAAGATACCCGATAATGCTCCAAGTTATATGCGCCCTATGAGTGAAGCCACCCGCTCTACAACAATAAGTCTCTTCGGCAGCCAATTGCAAGCTGTACAGATAGGCGTCGGCTTCCTGAAGCAGCTTGATATCCCCCACGAGACCCCGCAATCGAGAGCTCCCCGCTGAGGAGCTAGGGACGGGGAACGGGGCCCTCCGGGGAAATGTCTGATCTTTGTCGTATAAATTGGGTTCTCGGAGGATGCTTCCCCGAGCAAGTTGGCTTTCTGCACTATCTATGACCATTATACGAGGTAAAAACAAGACAATATGAGTAGAGTATGGACATCAGCAACCCTCCGGTTACGATCGGCCTTGACGCCCAACACGTTACAACCACGGGTGGCAACCAGAATGATGTCTAGATTGTCTGCCATGCAGGCATCTAATAGATTACGGACAGCTCTTCTGGAGGGAAAGAAGGCATTTGGCGCCTGGCAGATGCTTCCCGGCGCAAACGTGTCGCGAGTATTAGCAAGGTCAGGAGTTGATTGGGTCTTGGTAGACTGCGAGCATGGGAACTTGGATGGTAAGTTGAGCTTATACTAAAATGGTTGGATATAGGCCTGACATGTCAAGATGGTGCAATGCACGATGCCGTCCCTGCAATTGCGGCTTTAGGGGTTTCGCCCATTGTGAGACTGCCCGATATGCAAGGATGGATGGTAAAGCGTGAGGCTGCAGAGATATCCATGCTTGGGAACTCGGTGTTGACATTTCTCAGGTGCACTCGACAGTGGAGCTCACGGCGTAAGTTGCCATCTCTCTAAAGCCGTGCCATGTTGCTGATTAGACAAAGATTGTTGTGCCTTTGCTGAGGACGCCTGAAGAAGCCAGACAACTCGTGCAATCTGCCAAGTTTCCGCCCCTAGGCCGTCGAGGTTTCGGGTCACCAATCGCTCCAGAGCGATTCCACCCTGAGCCGAGCTTCTCAGAGTATCTTCAGCAAGCAAATGATTCTCTCTTGACCATTGTTCAAATTGAGACCAAGGAGGCACTTGAGTCTATCGACGAGATTGCTGCCGTTGATGGCATTGACGTGTTATTCATTGGACCGTTCGATCTTGGTTTGTCTCCCAAAAATTACAAAGTTGACCCAAAGGAAAAGTATTAATTCACAACAGGAAACGCGCTCGGCCACCCCATTATCGAAGGAGTCATGGCCACGGAACTGAAAGACGCCATTGCCAAGATCCTGGCTGCGGGTCAGAGAGCAGGCAAGAAGACAGGCGTATACTGCACAGGGGGTGAACAGGCAAAGATATACGCTGATCAAGGGTTTGACATGATGAATGTAGTAACTGATTATACATCCTTGGGCCTGGTAGCCAAAGAGCAGCTCAGCTTCGCTGATGGAAGCTTGGCACCAACCAGAGGAAAGGGATATTGATGTGTGCCGCAAGGAGAAGTTAGTTTTTCTCTGCTTTGTCCATTTGAGCCTCGACTTGCTCGGCAGTGAATCTGTGCATCAATTTGATTGCTTTACCAACTTTGCTTGGCTCTTCTTCAGGCCCGGAGGCTTTACTGATGTGAATCTGCATTATATGGATGTTAACAAGAATTTCAGTGCCTTTAGCTAAGTATTTCTGCTGACCACCGGGACATCAAAGTCGTATATGTCTCTCCATTGCTTGGACTCAGGCTTTGGAAGATCGACATTAACCTCTGTATAGTCAAAGGGTCTTTTATCCCAAACATCTGACAATACATGCTTAGCCTGGGTGCAGAGACCACAAGTTTCCCGAGTGAAGAACGTAATTCTCGTTGAAAAGAGAAGACGACGAGTAGCAAACATGGTGAAGTGATTAGAGGAGCCCCGTGGAAGTGTCTCAATGGCTCGGTATATAAAGACAATGCCGTCTTGAAAATGGCCTGAGATTAGACGAGACGCATGCAACCCGTCGCGTCTAATTGCACAAGCAAATCAGATGCGACCCCGCATCGAAACAGGAAAGCGGTGAGAATATAGCTCTGTTCCAGCATCGTCATCGCCTCCACGACAGAGCTTGAATTCTAGAAGCTCCCACCCCACCAAAGTCCGAGTCAAATACTCCTTTCTCTTCCTTCTAGACAATCACTAAACTGCCAATTCTTCCTGTGGAGTATAGACATTGTACTACTCGCGAAATGTCTCAAAAATGTGTCCATCAAGGTTGCGGGAAAGAGTTTACCGATCCAGATGAGAAGTGCGAGTACCACCCTGGTCCGCCCATTTTCCACGAGGGGCAGAAAGGTAGGTTGATCTGGCAGAGCAGATGTTGTTTTGACCTGCCATTGTGCATTGAATTGCATAGCATACTAACTAACCGTGAAAAGGATGGAAGTGCTGCAAGCCTCGTGTCTTGACCTTTGACGAGTTTATGGATATTCCTCCTTGTACGACGGGCACACACTCGACCACCGACAAGCCGCCTCAGCTCGAGGAGAAACCCCAGCAGGATGATGCTGCCCTCGCTCAGAAGATCGATGCTCTAAACGCCGCCACTCCGTCTCGCGCACCGATTCCAACTGCCCAGCACGCTCCTACGCCACCACCGCCTGCTCCTGAGTCGGAAGATGATGATCCCAGTCTTGAGATTGCGGACGGTGTTGGCTGTAAGAGAAGGGCATGCGGCGCAACGTACAAGAAGGGCAGCTCGAGAGATGACGAGGAGTGTGTTCACCATCCAGGAGTACCAATCTTCCACGAGGGGAGCAAGGGATACTCCTGTTGCAAGAGGCGAGTGTTGGAGTTTGATCAATTTATGAAGATTGAGGGGTGCAAGACGAAGAACAGACACTTGTTTGTCGGCAGTGGTAAGAAGGATGGCGCCAATAGTGAGGAGGTCGTCTCCAACGTCAGGTGAGTTCACGAAACAAAACCGCAGTCAAATTCTATGATTGTTCGTGCTAATAGTTATAGGCATGATTTTTACCAGACCCCAGTCAATGTTATTGCATCCTTCTTCCTGAAGAAGATCGACAAGAGCACAGCCAAGATCGAGTTACAGCCGAAGCAACTGAACCTGGACCTTACTACAACCGACTCGCCCCCCAAGCGCTATACAGCCCAAGTCCCTCTCTATGCGTCGATCGACCCAGAGAAGTCATCGTACAGAGTGCTCGGCACGAAGCTAGAATTTGTCCTTGCCAAATCTGACGGCACCTCATGGCCAGTGTTGCGAGGGGACGAGGCCCTGACAGGTGAGATTCTTCAGGTCGGCCGAGCTGGAAGGGCTTGATGGGAGACGTAAGTTATGAGAAGACATGAGAAGACATGAGAATGAGCATAATAGGGAGTTTATGTGATCGATATGGCGTTGATGAGAATTTTAGACGAGACTAGACGTCATGTCTCGCAGGGGCGTAGAGAATTAAGAATGAACTAGCGATAGCGAGGTAGAGACGGACTATGGAGCATCGGCATGAACTGAGATTGGCATCCATAACAAACAACTTGTCACACAAGTGCGCTTTTTGAGTCGATCCGAGATGATCTTCTCCTTCTCCACATGGTTACCAGCTTCGCTCGAACCTTTGTCCTTTTTGCGTCGACTTCGTGAAGGGCACGCCACTTGAGTTTGCAAACAATACAACTGAACATGTGACCCAACACTTGCTTGAAGTGACTGTTCCGTTACTTACGTTTAATACCGAGAAATCCTCCAGAAACCCTGCATTGTGGTGTTTCATCATGGGTCAGGAATGATAGGCGGTGGAACCAATATGGATGATAATGCTGACTAGTTTGCTTTAGATTTGCCAGAACCAACAACCACGTCTACCCATTGTAACTTTAAAAATATGTTCTGATTCCTAGTATTGCGACCCTTTGTGGGTTTCATCCCTATTCTTTTCTTTCGATAAGTGCTTGTTTGTCGTGGTGAACAACCATGTGGTATTCATTACTGGCTTGTCTTGTTAGTGCGGCTCATGCCTCAACACTACAGCTACGAGAGGATGCTGCACAAATAGCTCGGAACGTTTCGGGTTTCACGGCTTTCGATGTCTTGAATTACACCAAAGTTGAATCTGACGATGCCTGGAAACTGGAAGTTCCTCTTCGTATACTCTGTGTCGGAGACTCTATAACAGAGGGTTGGGGAAGTGATGCAGACGGCGGCGATGGGAATGGTTACAGGCTTTCTCTCGCGAAACATCTGTCACGTAAGTTGCTTCTTGACCATTCAGTATAATATTAATTGACGGGTATACTGACATATACTGACACTGACTCAAGGAGAAAAAGTTGTCTTTGCGGGTACAAGACGCAAAGGCTCTATGGAGGACAGTTATTATGTGAGACCAGCCATTGAACATGACGATACTACGCTTATACGGATTTAGGCGGCCTGGTCTGGCAAGACAATTCAGTATATAAACGATCACATCACAGAGTCGTTGGAACAAAAACCAAATCTTGTCCTCCTTCACGCTGGAACGAATGACATGGATTTACGACCGTCGATCTCCAAAGAAGGAAACGACCCCAAAGATGCTGCCACTCGTCTAGGCGACCTCATTGACAAGATTGTTAGGTACTGCCCGGATGCGGTAATCCTCGTCGCGATACCATTGGCATCCTGTGACACTGAGAAACCCAGGATGCCTATTTACAGAGCCCTGATCCCTGGGCTTGTACGACAGCGACGAAAGGATGGTGATCATGTTATTGCCGTGGATTTCAGCACATTTGACCTGGGCGAGTTGAGAGACTGCTTGCATCCTACAAATGAAGGCTATAGCATCATGGGGGACTACTGGTATGACTTCATAACACAGGTGCCAAAGGGATGGATCAAGGAACCTGTTGGTGATGACCCAAAGCGAGAAGAGAATGGGGTTGGAAGACGAGTCCTGCCAGACAAGATGTCTATTTTGGGGATTGGATTGTACTGGGGTTTGTACCGTATATGTTGGGTATAGAAATTTGGTTTCCGTATAAACTTGGGATTTTAGACATAGATGGTATTGATAGGGTTTGCTAAATGGCTGTAAACAGTTTGTGTTCAACAGTCAAGACTTGTATCATTGAGGTTGACGAATTTGAGCTGAGAGCTTGCTTGACTTGCAACAAGTCAAAATAGGTGAATGAACAGATTGAGAATAATCAGTATCACAATTGCGTCAGAAGCCATCAAAAGAGCACATTCTTCGAGCACGTTCCTGCTGAATCCAATACTTAGTTGCAAGTTGAAAAAGGCCGGTTCCGTACAAAAATGGGCTGAAAGAAAGATCCCGCCCAACCTGGCGAACGCAACTGCAGGGTACTTGATAAGACAGGATGTCTTGACCCGTGGCCGTGGAAATGAGAAGCATTGGATGATCGATAAGTTGAACGATCCCGTTCTCCCCCACATTAAATCAGCAAATTCCGATACGTAAACAGGAAACACAAGACGGCTTCTGACTGGCCGCTCCCGATTTAACCATCAGCACACCCTGCTGTCGCTCATCGCACATGCTTGGCGCCCAGATCTCAAATGCACTGTATCAACCCGCATTTAGCGACCTTTCACCACAGTTTAGTTGTTTTTGGCGGTCTTCTAGGCGTCCTTGGCGAACCTCTTGGGGGGTTGGTTGTGCGGACGGGCTGATAAGAGAAGTCCATTTGAGTAATAGTGATATCGGACGGCAGTCGATAGTAGATAACAGCCCTGCTGTGGTTTTCTCATGATGCCATGTACCTTAGGTACTGTATCTCTTATCAAAGACGTCTCAGGCACACAAACAAGCTTAACCTGATGGCTGTGCTCCCCGTCCGGCCGATGACGGGATGGGTGCTATAAGTTGTCGCCATGCCCTGGAGCCACGCTGACGCCTGAACGGCTGTCTTTTATGTCAGACTCGACGTTATAAACTTAACTCTACTCTACTCTACTGTCGACTCAAAGTCTCTCTGAACGCATCATACACTCCTGCCGTCTTATCAGTAACCATGTCCGCCGAAGTCTCTCACGGTCGCGGGGGTGCAGGCAACTTCAAGCCTGACGATACCGAGTATGTCGACGGCGAGGTTGTTCGAACTGGCGTTGTTGGAAGCCACGGTGATGGCGCGTACAGTTCTGGCCGTGGAGGTAAGTTATTACTAGCATTGTACCATTTGCGTAATGTTCTGTTTTTGCATTCACACAATACATCATCACCTGTCACGGAACTCAGACAAGTCGCTAATACAACTTCATCAGGTGCTGGCAACATCGCTGACATAGGCACACCCACCACCGAGCGCAAGGATGTGGACATCATTCCCGAGACTGCTGTCCGACCAAGCCAAGACGGCCGAGACTACCATACCGGTCGTGGAGGTGCTGGCAACGCGCAGACCGCAGGTTCTGAGAAGGAGTCCGAGGAGCACGAGAAGCCTGCGGTCAAGACTCCTGTTGGTCTTGCCGACAAGCTCAAGTCCAAGATCTTTGGCCACAAGAAGTAGGCTCCTATTCTGTTGTCCGTGACAAGTCGCGAATTGCGACTTGATCTTGAGGAGTGGGGATTATCGTTCTCAGGCTGCGTTATCGTTGATATTGGTTATTGTGGAAATACCCCTGATGCCATACTGTTCTTTGAATAATTTGAATTCTATCGTGTCGCTTGCTTTATAGCGCAATGCGCGAACATGTGGGATGATACCTGACAGCCCAGTGTAGATAGGTGGTTGGTGACATTGACAAATGCAACGCACCCTAGCTTCTGATATTTCTGTGTCTGACCTGCATTCCTTGCTCCAAATAAAGATCTGACAGCGCTGGCAATTGTTTTGTTGGAGATTGTGTTAACTCACTGAGAAGTAAGGTAAGCAGAAAAGAACATCCATGCAAAAACGTACCACATAACTAGCGTACCTACTACCTAGATATGTAGGTATGCATGTGCTAAAACCTCCTCCAAGTTGGGCTGCCATGACGTTATTCCACTTATCAAGGATCATCCTCGATAGTTTTCCATACCCCATGCTCCACTTCCCCTCAATTCTGGCTTTTCTTAATGGGCATTTTGGTACATGAAATGAGTCGACAAGCTCAGAGCTCCCTCGGACAGCTGAGTGCCCGTGTCTCCGCTAAAAGAGCAAGACGAGCTGAAAAGAGAAACATGATATTCGAGGATTGGCTTTGACCTGTGGGCTCTGAAGTCCCAAGCCCGAAACTAAACCAATTTGGCATCGAACAAACCCATCTCTGATCTAAGAAAAACTGGAAGTCTACAAGCACCTTGTTAGTGCTAGAATGGCCCTTAAAAGACCCTGATAAGAGCCCGAATAGCTCACGGATCGTCACAGATAGCCTTGATTAAGCCGGCTTACAACGATCCTGCCCAAGAGAGACCCAAACATGGCGAATAGGCATCGTGATACCCCGTCGTGATTATGATCTCGTTAGTCCTCTTTCGCTTGGGGAGGGGCGCATAAGTTGATGGGATGGACAAGATGTGACGGCAATGGCCGCGGCCCTTGGCTTCTGGGTGCCAGCCATGTTTAAGAACACAACGATGCGCATTTCGCTCAGAACTGTGAGTCTTTTCTCGTTACCCTGTTCTCTTCTCATCGCTGTGTAATCAATCAACAAACCGTAACTGTCGGTGTCCACGTATCCATTGTCTTTCAACGCTTGCTGGCAGAGTACATGGCGCACTTCACGACTTATCGAGAGCAGAAGCCTCTCTTTACTAATCCAAAACCGTCTTCAATCTCGTGAGGAAAACTGTCTGGTGTTGAATACGCCTCGGGGGGACTTAAGCTCACCAGTCTCGGCCTTGTGACGACAATCACGTGCACCCAGTGAGATCACGGGTGCGATCTCATCATGGCGCCAAACCTTCAACCTCTTCCTCAGCGTCCACGTCTCCAAGACCATAGACCGTGGTCCGGACTCTCTAACATTTCGAAGCGATCCTTTAGATCTTGCGCAACTTCTGCTTTCGAGGCCGACGACGAGCGATCCTCTAGCGACGGCGATATGAGCCCTCGCAATAGCCAAGCGGACGTGCGACGGCCAACCGTACCGCGTCACTCTGGCCATGATGCTCGCCCGACCAGTCGAAAGGAGCTTCTAGGGTGGTACGCCTATGCATTTGCGGCTGAGACGTACGTGATTTGTGGAATTGGTATGTTATTGATAGTGAAGCTATATCTCCGGGCTGCCTACACGGCGATCGCCAAGACCCATTGCTGATACGCATGCTCCAGCTTCCTTTATTCCTATCCTTCTAGAAACTCTTGCCAGGGAGAACGGTGTGCTCCTCTCTGACCGAGAAACACCATGCGGGTCTAGCGACAGTAAGAAAGAGGGGGATGGACAATGCATTGTCTGGGTGTTTGGAGTAGAGATCAACACTGCAAGCTTTGCCATGTACACATTTTCAGTGAGCGTCTTGATTCAAGCACTGCTCGTTGTCAGCATCAGTTGCGCTGCTGATCATGGAAACTACCGCAAGAAGCTTCTTCTCAGCTTCGCCTGGATTGGGAGCTTCGCCGTCATGTCCTACATCTTCATTACAAAAGACAACTACATTCTCGGCGCCCTCTTGACCGTCATCTCCAACACTTCCTTTGGCGCGTCCTTCGTATTACTGAACTCTTTTCTTCCGCTACTTGTGCGATACCATCCCGATGTTATCGAGGTCAACGTTGCTGATACTCCAGATCTTGGCAATTCTGAATTCGTGTCGCGCCCTTTGGATGACTCAGTGGGCGAGCTCCAGGCGTCAAGAGTTTCAACAACCTCACCTCTGTTACAGCCTGAAGACGGCGAGAGGCTGAAACCAACAGCAAGCCATGCGGAAATCACTTCCAAGGAATTGCAACTGTCAACGCGGATCTCAGCCATCGGAATTGGCACCGGCTATATTGCCGCGCTCTTCCTGCAATGCGTCTGTATTGCTGTTCTCATCGCCATGCATAACACCACATGGGGCCAACGAGTCGTATTATTCATGGTCGGACTTTGGTGGACCATCTTCACTATTCCCGCCGCCATGTGGTTGCGGCCCCGCCCGGGGCCTCCATTGGCTGATGATGGGCGCAAAGGCATCATGGCAGGACTTGCGTACATATTGTACGCATGGAAGAGCCTGTTCAAAACCGTCCAGCAGGCTAGACGCCTGCTGGACATAGTCTTGTTCCTTGCTGGATGGTTTCTCCTGTCTGATGCGATCGCAACCACGTCATCTACCGCGATTCTATTCGCCAAAACCCAACTCCACATGAAGCCGTGGGCGCTTGGTATGATAAATGTCATTTCAACTCTGGCAGGGGTATTCGGCGCCTTCGGATGGTCGTGGATCTCACGGCTCTTTAACCTCCAAGCCCATCAAACCATTCTTGTCTGCATTGCCTTGTTTGAGTTGATCCCCCTTTACGGTTTGCTGGGTTACCTTCCCTTTGTTAAAGAATGGGGTGTATTTGGCCTCCAACAACCCTGGGAGATGTATCCACTGGCGGCTGTATATGGAGTTGTGCTCGGAGGTTTGAGTGGTTACTGCCGCTCTCTGTACGGCGAGCTTATTCCACCCGGATCCGAGGCAGCGTTCTACGCCTTGTACGCTATAACGGACAAGGGATCCAGTGTCTTTGGCCCGACGATCGTTGGTGCTATCATTGATAGAACTGGCACGATTCGCCCGGCTTTCTGGTTTTTGGCAGCATTAGTTGGTTTTCCTGCGCCATTGATCTGGTTCATCAACGTAGAGCGAGGTAGAAGAGAAGGCATGAAGCTCGCCGAGTCAATGGCAGTGTCTCCTGTGGAGGAAGCAGACGATGATGAACATGAACCTGAGCGTCGTGGAATGCTGGCAGACTATCAAAGAGAGCAGGAAGATGGTATTGTCGATGAACACGCAAGACCCTAGCTCACATAGCTGTTGATTCTTGGATGGATAAGGTAGCATAGCGGCGGCGTTTACTTGGATGACTGGTGATATCATAATTTGGCTACGATTTATAATTGCTAGACAAGGACCTAAGTTCAGCATTGCCAATACCTCAAGTTAATCAATATACCACAGTATTTTGCTTTTTGCTTTAAGAGTTGGGGCGCTCTATATACATGTCTGTGTGAGGTAAGGGAAGTACCTCTAGCGATGAATAACGTGAGCTTTACACTTAAGGTACCTTAGGTAGTAGGTAAACTACTAACCTATTGGATCGGAGTTTCTAGAAGCAGACTTCCCTGCACGGATTTCCGGGGCCCAAGTTTACGCTCAATGTAACGCAAACGCGCCTGCATTTGCCCTCTCTCTATCCCCTCACTCTTCTTGTTGCTTTCCACCTTGGAACAAACAAGCTCCATTTAACAAAGAACCGCGACTCTTCAAAACTCTGCACTTGCGCCTCACTCACCCAATCACTTAACCTTTATCAAGGCTATTATCGACTCTCATCACTGGACTAAGGTTGGTTCCGAAAACCCAGACTGCATCGCGCCAAGACTCCTTCACCCTGCGCCTCTCATAAGCTACCTACGCTACTAAGCCAAGGCTTGTCCAGACGCGTTGGCTAACGCTGGGCGCTAGTCGCTCTTCCGTACCTAGGCAGGACTGAACTCCGTCCATCAGCTTAGGTGTTTAGGTGGCCCAAGTGCCAGCTCGGTCACGTGACGCAAGTCTTTTGGGCTTTTGGCTCAGTTCTTAGTTCTTCCGCAGATTGCGACGTTGCTCTCCCAGACAAATCGAGTCTCTTTCGTTGCGCACAGGACATCATCGCAAGCCGCGGCTTGTTGCTCAAAGGCAGCTTGGGCTCGGCTCAGCACAGATCGCGATATCGAAAACCCAGTTGAATCAATTCTCTCTCCATTTCTATATATCCTTTTCTTCCATTTCCGCGTCACTTCTTCGCGCGCCTTGTCGTTCCTCTGCAAACCCCTCCTTCTCTCCACTCCCGACGCGGTCATACCCAACCGCATCAAACCGCCACAATGAGCAATCGCAAGAGATCGCGATCCGTCGGGGAGGAGAATCGCGCTGAGTGCCCTTTCACGATTACTTACGCGACTGGCCCTGCGGCTACTCAGGCGGATCGTCAAAAAAACAAGAAGCGGAAGCGCGACGGCCAAGATGACGACAAACGGGTCCAGATTCAAATCTCCCCTTTCTCCCCAACGGGCAATTTCAAAACGCACGAGAACATGGACTTGTACTACACTGTCGAGCCAGGAAAACGATGGCAAGATATGACGCGCTACAACAGCTTCGTCCGTAAGTATCCGATGAATTCTCGGCGCCGTCCGCTGTACGGGCTTATGGCTAACTCTTGGCAGTCAACAGTGTCAAGTATTATAGTGAAGGCTTTGTCAATGTTGCCAACGAGGTAACGATTGAACAACAAAAGGCTCAAGGTGACGGCAAGGGTATTTACAAGAAGAGCAATAATGACTGGGTCGCGCGTATCCTCGAGATCCGTGCTTCCGATGAGCACCACGTCTATGCACGTGTTTATTGGATGTACTGGCCGGACGAACTCCCGTATGGAACACTCGACGGTAAAAAGACCGTTCACGGCCGCCAGCCGTACCATGGCAACAATGAGTTGATCGCTTCTAATCATAGTATGTTCTGAATTGCCGACCGATGTTATACTGCAATGCGACTAACACTTTTTCTAGTGGACATTATCAATGTTGTCAGTGTTACAGGACCTGTCACCGTCAACCAATGGATTGAGTCAGATGACGAGGAGATCCAAGACGCGCTTTATTGGCGTCAAGCGTACGACTGCCGCAACATGCAACTCTCAGTATGTCTCTATATCTCATTTAGTTTCCGAAAGTACTGATGACCCTCTAGTCCGTTGAGCTCATGTGTAAATGTCAAACACCTGCGAACCCTGACAAGACCCTGATTGGGTGCACGAGCCCGAGTTGCGGGAAGTGGATGCATCACGAATGTATGGCTCACGAAATCCTCCTGCAAGTCTACGAGCGACTAGGAACAGATAAGCCCCATCGAACCGAGGGATCGGCCGTTAAGGAGGAGAAGCCCGAGGAGGCGACGCGCCCTCTATCGCCCACTGACGCAGGGGAGAAAGAGACACAACCTACGATCGATGTCCGCTCCGGCGAAACGAGCGATAACGTCCACGTCAAAAAGACTGCTCGCGAAACACCTCGCGAAACAGAAACCCCTACACCTGGGCCAACGCCATCACGATCTATCACCACCGCATCAGCTAAAGGATCGGCCAAGAAAGGTCGCAAGAAGAAGGCTGCAGACTCCAAGCCATACCTGGGACTTTTCGAAGCCACTCTCAAGATGCAAGACGGCCCCACAGCATGGGAGATTCGTGACCTGCGCGAGAACGTAACGGGTGGTGACAAGACCTGGACCGAGAAGGCTCATTGTCTGCTGTGTGGTTCCAGCATTGACTAAGCATTCAATATCATGACCACGTAGCTACCCCGAGTCTGCTCCGGTAAGCAGACTCCTTGAGTCTACAAGGTGCAACTCGACATTGCTTAGGGGGGCCATGCGGTGCTCTGACATGTTAGTGATGACCTGCGGACAACATGGATGGCCCGACGCAGCTGCAAACTCGATACGGCTCATCGGGATGGTCAATGGTTAAGGTTTCTTTTGTGAAAATTTCGAGGTGACTTTCTTGGCGATTCGCCCACTGGTGGACATCACGGGCGCGGCGTTGGAGGCGAATATGGCTATGCTGTGAGATTGGAAGATGGGCTGGTTGGTCTTGGAACTTGCGCGCGGTGAGGAAGATGCGTTTTTTTTTTGCTATTATTTATCTATGATGTTGAATTAAATGCCACGCAAAAGAGCGGAGGTAGTATAGTCTACTGGGCCGGATGGGTCAGGGGAGAGAGCCTGGAAACCTGCCGACTGAGAGGGAAACTCGGGAAGTAGGTTGATTAGCTTATATTGGTATCGAGTTGGGTAGAGGTTAGGGAGCTAGTGGTTACCTGCCTCTGGGCTGGGTTATAGTGTTATTCTGCTTTGCTAGGCATCATCAAGGGTTTGTTGTTTCTTGAGAGTGTTTTTGTCTCCATTAATTGACTTTCTTTCCTTTAACTTGTGGCTTCACAGCCTTACTCCCCGGTCAAGAGGAGTGTTAGTAGGTTTTAAGTGACGAGGCATTATTACTTGAACTGATAGAATCACTTCGGTATACGTCCAGTTTCCTATCGATTTTTAGCCTACCTTGGTTGATCTTCTGCCATAAACCTAACCTTTAATAAACTCGTAACGTCTGTAGGAGTAACTATAGGATCTAATCTTCCATGAGCTTAGGTACGGTACTAAGGTAGGTAGCTACCACTTACAAGGGCTTGCAGTACGTACTCCACACGGAGCTCCATGACCCCGCTACTCCATAACGTCGCAGAGCTTCACCTTGACCTGAGGACCGCCTGAACCACTAGCACCGTCTTCAGTACCTAAACAACAACAACCTTTCAATCTTACAGTCTCTCAATTACCGCTGCCAAAGCCCTCGAAAGTCCATAATCATGGCTGTCGACCCCTTTGACTCCGCTCTGTAAGCACTTCAAACCTCCCGCACAATGACGTCCTCCCCGTATCGCTGACTGTTCAATTTACAGAGACCTTCTCCGCCGTCTCAACCCTAAGCAGACGACAGACCACCTCAACGCCATCATCTCCATCGCGCCAGATCTGACCGAAGACCTTCTGTCGTCCGTCGATCAGCCCTTGACCGTGCGCCGCTGTAAGCAGACCGGTCGAGACTACCTCCTCTGCGACTACAACCGCGATGGAGACAGCTACCGCTCCCCGTGGTCAAACCAATTCGACCCCCCTCTGGATGAAGCTGGATCAGGCGGTGTAGGTGCTGGTGGTAACGAAGGCGCTGGCGAGGGTGCGATTCCGAGCGAACGTGTTCGCAAGATGGAGGTCAAGGCGAACGAGGCCTTCGATGTCTATCGCGATTTATACTACGAAGGTGGTGTGAGCAGTGTTTACTTCTGGAACCTTGATGACGGATTCGCAGGGGTCGTGCTTCTCAAGAAGTGTATGAAGTTCCCCTGACAAGTGCCATACTGTGCTCGAACCGTCAACGCTGACTACATATCCCCTTTTAGCTTCCCCCCAAGGCGGCAATTCCGAAGGTGTATGGGACTCCATCCATGTCTTCGAGGCAATTGAGCGAGGAAGAAGCACACACTATAAGCTCACATCGACAGTGATCCTGACCCTATCTACTGCTGGTGGCAACCTAGGCGAGATGGACCTTAGTGGCAACATGACACGCCAGGTTGAGCAGGATCTACCTGTTGACAACGATGATAGCCACATCGCTAATGTGGGACGATTGGTTGAGGATATGGAACTCAAGATGCGCAATCTCCTGCAGGAGGTATACTTTGGCAAAGCCAAGGACGTGGTGGGCGATCTCCGGAGCATTGGAAGCTTGAGTGAGGGGGCACGGGATCGCGAGGCTCAGCGTGAACTCATCGGAAGCATGAGAAGATGAGATGCGCCCAAACCGATTCACTCGATATTTTGAAGAGCAAGACCCTCGATAGACTGTCTCGAGATACATGTACTGCACCGTGGTGGCATCCTGTGCTAGTATTGACCTTTGATTGCACTAGGAGCGAGACTTGATAGATGTGCAGACTGATTGGCATACTCATTTTCTTTCATCTAGCGTTTGCATTGAAGGACTCGTGGCCATGACCAGGAGGTAGAGCATGACCCTTGAGCAGTGTCTAAACCCTATGATGACGGAAGAAATCACATCAACATGTTTATTGGACTTTGAATTCCAATATGATATGATAGCGTTGGCTCTGATCTCATGAATAATTACATGAGTGCTCTTGACCGGCCCGCTTTCCCGCAAATCACAGGCTTTTATCCGTAGATGACAAGATATTGACACATCCCAAGCAAGGCAGCCAGCTTTGGCTCAACCTACTTGTATAGGCTAGCACGATTAAGTGATACGAGCCTGACCCTGGACGTCGATCAAGTTCTTTCCCTCAAGCCAATGGGCTTGCTGGTCCGCCAGGAACTCATGGCCATCGACCGAGGATAAAGTCAACCGCGTGGGATGTCTGAATAGTAGATGACTTCTTGCCATGTGGGCTCTCAGGCTCAGGAGGACTACAATTTGTGAATATCTTTGCCCATATCAGTTCGTGGCTTTTCTTCGAGGTGGTCTTTAGCCCGTCATGCTCTGCTAGACGATAAATAGTGGCTTATCATAGTTGCAGCATACGAGCACCATGGTGCGCTAAGGACGTGGATTCAGGACCTTCTGAGTCAGGTAGATGACATGTTCTGCACTGCCGTGGAAATGCATTGACAGGCTGCGTAGTTAGCAGAAACCTCGCCGCTGCTTTCCACTGAGCCTATTACCCGATGCATTCTATATACCCAAGAGATGAAGGATGGTCCACCCTTGACTCGAGATGGGCGTGAGTTTGAGGCCTGGCTGAAGACGGGGAACCTGGTTGTATGTAAGACGCAGTGGTCATTTTCATGTCAGATATGATAGAGACAACGAAACCTTGGCAGGTAGGTAGCTGAACAGGAGGATCAAGGGTACATGAGCAGGGCGTTCGAAATCGTGGAACGTGTCCTGGCGATAGTACATACATATGAAAGGCAGTAAATCGAAGCCATGTTGAACGGTTGATCTGAGAGCGACAAGGATCACGATACTCTCGATTTCTCTTCTTTCCCATGTGCTCCATGGCCGCAATAAGGTCTGTGTTGTGCATCTGACATGCATGTTCGCTGTGAGGCTGGAGTGAGGTGCACTTAGGTACCTGAACCTCCCGGTACGGCAGGTACTGACTTACCTTACCTTAAAGGTACTTAAGGTAGTACCTACATGAGATCGGTACCTACCCAGCTAGGTAGCTGTACCTGCCAACGCCCAGCATATCGGTACAATCTGACTGAGAAGGCATGATGGTGTCTTCTGCGCTCTTGACACTTGGGTTGGTTGTAAGACTCTGAACGACAGGTGGTTCAACTACCACAACCATTTTTGCTAGCTACTACAGTTGTCACCGATTCTTTTTTACTATCTCTTCTTTTCGTCATTGGTAGAGACACAAATGGAAGAATTCTAGAAAGGGCCCCGCATCATTATGTTCCTGTTCCTGATCTCGTTCCTGCCGCTTGCCACATGCCCACATGACAGACCCGTGATCTGCCCCTGAAATTCAGGTACAGCCGTACAGAACCGCTGGCAAGAATTTGTTATCACACATCCAAGCTTGGCGTCAGTTGACTAACTGTCGAGGTTACAGTACATATGTACAACGCTTCCAGTTCTGCCCGTCTGGCAAAGATCAAGATGGCCCTGTTGGCGGCCCGAACGGGATCTTGGATCGGCGCACATGCCGGCACCCAGCGCTAAAATCAGGTCTCTGGTGTACTGTATGCACTGGATGTATCGAGTGACAGTCAATATATCGCCAATCCTCACGAACAGTTACGGCTTGGCGTCTTGAAGGATATCGACCACGACCTGCAATAGTCTGGCACCATGGTATTCTTCGGTACTCTAGCATGACCAAAATAAGCCTCGTCGTTTATGTGTGCTCAGAGAATTGACACCCAATACGAACATGATTTGCGCTATGCTGGGTGCCAGATATGGATTTCAAACATTAAGCGCCCTCGCCAACCAAGTGCTGAGGTTTTTTTAATACTCTTACTCATGGCCCTAGCCATGGGGTAATGAGTTTATCATCGTTCAATAGTATTGGTAATTACCACAGATGAGGTCA
This sequence comes from Fusarium fujikuroi IMI 58289, assembly GCF_900079805.1. Classification (NCBI taxonomy): domain Eukaryota; kingdom Fungi; phylum Ascomycota; class Sordariomycetes; order Hypocreales; family Nectriaceae; genus Fusarium; species Fusarium fujikuroi. Next base: position 2,239,361 of record NC_036622.1, on the reverse strand, counting down.
GTCTGACCAGAGACTTTATGACTACTCCGTACAAGCAAGCGAAACCGTCGCCTAATATATATCACAAACGAAAAGTTCCCTCACAGGCTCACAGTTCCCTCTCGGCTCGACTTGAATTATGTCAAGCTGTTGACAACTCGTAGAGTGAGCAAGAAAATGCAAAGACCTAATAATGGTAGTCTCAGGCAAGGACGGCGGTCGTCATGCTCCTTGACCCTTGACCCCAGTCCCTGCTGTCGGCATGTCCCTGGTCCCTGGTCGCAGTGACAATGACGAACATGGAGGCCCACTGCAGGCTCGGTAGCTAGGTGCTAGGCCGGCGATATGATGAACGGGGGCACATCCTGCAAATCCGTCCTGCACCTCTGAATTAAATAACTACAGTAACTGTCCAGCCGCATGACCGCCAATTCGCATCAAGTCTCCGCCAGCTACGGCACGGTTACCCCCCACCGACCCAGCACTTTCAAGCCTTCTTTGGCCCTGACTCGCATCTTGAAATGTCATGTCAGCCTCTTGCCAAGTCTTCTTTGAGGAACTGATGGGAAAGAAGGAAGATTCGAGTCCATCTCGAGTTAACGAAGCGGCAATGGATCTCAGCTCAAGCCCAGAAAAAAACGACTGCTCTGACCAGAGCCGTGACCTGAGTCTAGGAATGGACTGATGGGAGTGGGCTCCCTCTTGACACAACTTACCCATGTACTGTACATGTACATCGGAGTAGAAAGACCCCTCCACAAGCCGCCCACATATGCATTCTAACTCATCTTTCAGGCCATGGCTAGCATGGCTCCCTTTGGTTTGCCGTGCATCTTATACATGCATGACCGCAAACTACCCAGATATGTATAACACTTAGTTAATATTAGGGCATAAAAGAAGGCGTGGTCGCCCACGGGATACTGTGAAACATGAGTCTCAGTCTCAGAAACGCTGATGGAATAACATGTAAGATGAGCAACTTCTTGGTGCCTGATATTCGGTAGGGCACAAGATCGAGCTTTTTGACAGGGCCTTTGACGCCCATAAACCCACAGCACGCCCCTCATTAAACTAGAGAGCAGCCAGCATCAAGACTTAGGCCCCTTTTGCTGGAAAAGGAGTCCACATTGCATCCCACTCACTCTTACACTGGCCGATTCTCCCCCTCGTCTTTCTCAACAAGAGATCCACTTCACAACCTCTTCAGTCTATCAAGTCCACCCCTCATCGACGGAATTTCGAGGGCCCCAAGGGTCTAGCTATTTCTTTCCAAGCTCACCTCAGGCTCGGTCGTGTGGCCTCGTCCAAGAAAGATTTGATCCAGAGTTGGGTCTCTTGACTTTAGTTCAGACCCCTTGTTTATCCATCGCTCGTCACAGAGAGCGGTTGGTGCGCCGCCTCGTGCCCTCGCAAAGTTGAAATTGCTACATCTGTTGATCGTGTTTCCCTCCACTCCCACCTCCCATCCCATACCATCCCGCCCATCTGGTTCCGTCTTCCGTCCGTCCTCCCGTTGCCTTCCCGCCTTGGATCAAACTTGTTCCCCTTTGCTCCCGCACATCGTCTCTACGCCGTCGCCGCACCAGCACTTTTGGGGCTCGATATAAAAGTGCTAGATCAGTGCTACTGTATGTCCGAACCAAGCACTTCCTTTGCCCCATGGCGCCCTAATATATACTTACGTGACTCCGTGCCAGGTTACGGCCCTCCTCTCGATCAAACTACTGTGCTAGGTCACTGCCCAGCCCGCTCTCTATCCACGAGAAACCCGAACCACCTCGCTTCGACCAACGCTAAATCACACCGAGTCGCATATCCGTCCACCTTCTGCACCCCGTGGTACCTCTTGGCCGGTTTCCATTTACTCAGCTACAACCTTCTACCCCCTGAAGCCGAACAATCTTGTCCTGGCACTTGGACTCAATATCTCCTCGCACAGCAACCATTTGTCTGTCTCGTTCACATTAGAAGCGAATTCCGCCAAGGCACCTCACTAGACCTGCAGAGCTGAAGCGTGTTTTATTGTACATTTCATCTATACCTTTCCATATATCGCCTTCGCGCCGCCGACGTCGAGGCACCTGCTCCGTCAACTTGACCCCACGTTTACGCACGATTATATCACGACTCGAACCACATAGCTCTCACGAACATGGCCGAGAAGCCTTCGGTCTTGATTATTGGAGGGCTTGGCTACATTGGCCGCTTTCTGGCCCTCCATATCCACCAGAACGAGCTCGCTTCCGACGTGAGGCTCGTTGACAAAGTACTCCCTCAACTGGCATGGCTAGCTCCTGAGTTCTCTGAAGCCTGCTCACAAGACAAATTCATGCAGGCTGATGCCAGCAGACCTGGTGAGTTTCTACACTGCTTACTCTGTTAACTGGCAGCCCCGCTTGCTGGTGCAGGTGGCTGCCTTATGTATGACTAGTTGGCTAACTGCATGTTTCCCCTCTTTCCAGAAGGATTGGCACGAATTTTTGACCGACCAGATGGAAAACAATGGGACTATGTTTTTAACTGTGGAGGTGAGACGAGGTACTCACAGGAGGATGAGGTCTACAAGCTTCGATCATTGAACCTCTCTATTGCAGTGGGCAAAGAGGCGGCCAAAAGAGGAGTCAAGGCTTTTGTTGAACTGAGCACAGGCATGGTGTACAAGTCCGACTCATCACCAAGCAAGGAGGGAGATAAACTCAAACCTTGGAACCGGATCGCTGTGTTTAAGTTGCAGGCTGAGGAGGAGCTTTCCAAAATTGAAGGGTATAGTGGGACCATGACTTTTGAGCATTCAATTCACTAATGCACAGTCCAGCCTCAACCTCATCATCGTGCGTTTACCGCACGTCTATGGACCTTATGCCTCACAGTGGGTCGCGACGGCATTGTGCATGGCTCGCACTTATCAACACCTTGAAGACGAAATGAAGTGGCTTTGGACCAAGGACCTCCGAACTAACACAGCACACATTGACGATGTAACACGGGCTTTGTGGGACATCGCAGCATGGTTTGATGCAGGCAAGGCGAAGTGGGACGAGGCCAGTATGGGCAAGATCCCGATCTTCAACATCGTGGATGAGGGTGCGACAAGTCAGGGCACCATCGCGACAATTATTGGTGATATCTTCAAGATTGAGACAGGTTTCCAGGGCCAGCTTATCAGCACATTTGCTCGACTCAACCTCGATAGTGTTGTGGACGATGTTAATGATGAGCTTCTGGGACCATGGGCCGACCTCCTCGCAGATGCGGGCATTACACGACCGGGCCCGCTGACTCCATTCATGGAGAAGGAATTACTCAAGGATACGGACCTCAGTATGGACGGAACGCGGCTCAAGACACTATTGGGTTTTGAGTACAAGAAACCTGCCCTCACGAAGGAGTTGATCGAGGAGGTGATCGAGAGCTACAAGAAGATGAAGTGGTGGCCTTGAGAGGGGCTGGCTGGGAAATGGTCGAAGACGACGACGTGACATGACATGATTTGTATGGCGTGCGTATGCATGCATGCATGGATGAAGATTCGCATTTGATTTTGGCTTGATTCTTGCATGAACTCGACTTAGCGACGAACCCGCCTGTTGCTGGAAGAGACGGACGATACCCGGGACGACAATAGCCAACGGCATGAGGGGCAGGGCCAACAAGACTTGACAGGGTCGAAGCTTCAGCTGGTTTAGTGTCAGATGGCAATTGGCGCAGCCAGCAGGTGATGGTGATGTCTGGGGAGGTAGATGAAGATGCTATACATACACGACCTGGACGCTAGGGGATACGGAGGGCAAAGGTCGTGGGAGATGAGTGTACCCAAGTCGAGGGTAGGCTAATAATTATAGGCAAATATACTAGTTACATGTTAGATGAGGGTTTCGCTGCTTGTGATGTCGGGCGTAGTTATGTGTACACAGCATTATTGCTCATGGAAAATCTTTCCGACAAGGGTAGGATGATCTGGGGATCAACCCCATATGAAGGATAGAAAAGAATGCTTGCCATGACTTGAGCCGAGGCTTGTGATGGTGACTAAACAACATGTGGAAGCGAAATGGTGAAGTTGGAGTCGCGATATCCATGCCAAGGTGGAGACTGAGGTTTGGCAATGCGGGGACAAGACTCTGGGGGAGAGTCTTGGTCGACGTCGTGAAATTTTGAGAATATGAGGGTTTGACGTTTTGGGGTGATGCTGCCATCCATGCCAAGTGAATAAGCACCTACTGCAAGGGGCAATGTTATATGATGAATAAGAGAAGAGGGAGGGAAGACGTCATTCTTGCAACGACGACTGACAACTGAGACTTGTATAAGGTGGTACGGAGTCTCTAGGGAATCTACTACACGCCTAGGTACCTAGTAGTCATTCATGGTGAGTTGTCATGACATGATGCAAGTAAAGCATCCATGTGTTGTGGTAAAATGAAGGGGATTCTGATGGCCTCCATTTCCAGAGCCACCCACCGGGATCAAAGAAAAGTCCGCTTCTTGGCAAATCCGAAGCTACCTAGGTATTTTACGGATAATTACTCTACAGTATGCGCATTCGCGGCTCAACTTCCTTATTCGAATTATTCCCGTCATCTCAAGTTTCGAATGGGATTCCTGTCTCGTCTTTTGTCTTGTGCCATCGCCGCTCAGCCTCTTTTTAACGTAGCTTTCCCCCGCACTATAGACAGCCATTCATAGATGCACCCCTACTATCTGTCTTGCGAAGATTGAACACCTACTATTTTGGTAAATGCTTAGAAAGATAGCTCGAACTGGGCCGTGGTTTTCTTTACAGAATTCAATGAAACGTGACTCTGCGATTACCCATGGATGTTTTTGACCTCGGCGATCATGCGCCTCTCTCGGCGTTGCTTGTGATAAACAAACGCAATCATTCATTCACTCAGCCTCGTTGTTTGCAAACAAAAGATAGGTATATAAGGCAAGACTCTGCAGGGCCTAGGGGCCAGTTGTCTGGTTCGACATTGAACTTACCTGCCTACCTACCTACCTTATACTTCCCACTCAGTGAAAGTGTTGCGTGTCTCAACTGTAGGTACCTAGTACAGGTCATTTATGGCGTGTCTAATATTCTGAGGAGGGACCATAACATCTGCGAGCTCTGAATCCTTGATAGCGTCATTTCGATCCACCATCTGCCAGCAACGCAGCCTTATTACTTATCAATTCCACCAACGACCTACCAAAGGTCTTTTCTTCCTCGTCAAACAATATCTACACGAATACCCACATCTTGATATTCCTATCAACCACAACGCAACACAACAATGGCTGCTCCCGCCGAAAAGACCACTTCTGACCTCAGTGGTAAATGGGTTCTCGTATGCTGCGCTCCCCCGCTTCAACATACTATACCCCTGTATCTTGCCACTGACACTGGTTCGCAATAGAACAAGACTCTCTCCGATAGCTCTGAGCCCATCCTCAGCTTACAGGGCATCGGATACCTCACTCGTAAGGGAATTGGCTTGGCTACCATCACCCTTGATATCAACCAGTACAACGCCCCTCCCAAGCCCCCCAACACATCAACCGACGTTTTCACCCACATCGACATCACCCAGTCTGCCTCTGGCCTGAGCAGCACTCACGAGAACCGCTGCCTCGACTTCAACAACCGCGAGCACACGGACTGGCTCTTCGGCACCGTCAGGGGTCGATCTAGGTTCGTCACTCTTGATGAGATTGAGGAGGACTTCCTCAAGACTGGCTGGCTTACCGAGGGCGATGGCAAGTTCATCCAGAGCATCGCTGAAAGCGTCGACAACGGCTGGGTCGCTAATCAGATCTGGGGCTTCGAGGAGATCAACGGCGAGAGGAGATATGTGAGGCACATCTTGGTGACCAAGGGTGACAAGAAGGTCACCGCCAAGCTCATCTACGACTACCAGGCTTAGAGATGGAGTTGCACCCGAACATTACTTGTCCTAGTATAGACGACTGACGGTAACAATGCTTGTTTATCGCTCAGTGACTCATGCAATAGTTGCTTATGAGACAAATATAATTTGACAGACCGATACCAAGTCATCCTAAACTGAGTTTCTATGCACCAGTTGCACCACACAAAATTTGTGTTCGCAAATGTGTATTATCCCTTATATCGCGCTATGTTGAAAGCAGCTTTCCTGCCTGGCCGGCTGTTATGAGCCTACCGTGGCCCCCCATGATACTCAGGCCATTATTTCCCAAACGCCCATCCATGATGCTTGATTCTTGGTTTCTTTTGCTCCTTGCCCTATATTCCCGCGACCTTTGTTCCTCGGTATTTGGGTCCCAGCTCTGGCATTGATATCACATGCTAAAAATAACCACTTTACTCGGGTCTTCGTTTCACAAACTCCTCGAGGTCCTGTACTGTCGCGACGCCCAAGACAAACCTCCTCTTCTCATCCGTGATAACGGCAAATTCCTGCTTCCACGGTCCATCAGGTGCGCCGCCACGGAAGAAGCTCTCAAGCTCCTCGAGGGTCGTCTCCATGGTGATGACCTGGTAGGTACGGCCCTTGCGCTGGAAGCGTGTCATGGCGGCTGAGAGCTGATCTTCAGGCTTGACCTTGCCTGAGTCGAGAAGGGATTGAAGGTGAGGAATGGATATGTAGCCGAGCAACGCGCGCGTGTCGGCATCGACGATGGTGAGATGCGTGTAGTCGCGCTCAAAAGCGGACATGAGGGCGAGGGAGATGGCGTCGGAGGGGTTGAGTGAAAGTGCGGCTGGAGGGTCGAGGTCTTCGACAGTGGCCTGTGATGTATTAGCCATAAGTCTAAGGATCAGTATTCTCCATAGAAGCTATATGCCTATAGCCCGGAGCGTAAAGTGGTGTCATGAGAAGCACATACCCCACGATATCGAGAAGACCACTTTGTAACCAAGGGCTGTGTCGCACCTGATGTTGTGGCGGTAGCGGTAGCCATTTTTATATACAATAGCTCTTCTAAAGAGTGCGAGAAAAGAGGTTGGCAGTGATTGACACACAAGTTGGTTCAAGTTGAAAGTTTGGGGAGTTGAGGCGATCGCGGGGCAGGATTCTGTACGGTCAGTCACCTTTTGGGGTCACGCAAAAAGACTCTAACATGGTGGGGCAGAGAGTAAAAAATGGGAGCTTTTTTGTTAGCATCATGACATGGGTCATTTCAACGGTGAATCGACAAACACTCCTCTATCAGCCAAGAGACTCTATGCCTGGTGTTACTACAACTATTTACTCTAAGACTAGGGGCATAGGTAAGGTAGTTTGTTGTCAGCTTGACAATTAAATATGCTTGATTCGAGATGACAGGAATATGACGGATATAACCGGGATTGTGCCTCATTTATTCTATCATCCTATATATTTGATACGTAGTGTCGAAATAAATCACACATCGGGATTTAATGACAACAGAGCTCCAGCTAGTATCTCCACAGCTCCGGGAACAAGCCCCAGCTGCAGGCCGTGGATCTTCCCGCTAGAGTTCATAATTAGCGTTCAAAAGAGATCCATCCAAGTTAATAAGTGGAATATATGTGTATGTGTCAAAGGCGAAGCAAATGGTTGAGCTATGGTGGGAACCAGTACCTAGGTACCTATTCAGAGAATGAATGGCACTGCATTGGTGAAATAAAACCACCTCAGTGTCCAGGATGATATGAGAAAGCGCATCTAGGTAGAGTGATAAGCGTGATGTCACCACCGGCTCCAATGTGCCTGCTACGAGCGTCATCCTCCCCGTTATTCACGGAATTGGAAGTCGCATACCACCTTAACTCCGCAAGATAAGGTACTACACCAACCTTCCTTGGACATCTCCTGATTTCCTTCTCTCATATTACCATCCTGCGATATCTTCTCTCAATACCTATTACGGCGTGATAGCTTGTGGGTTAAACTCTCTCGCTGGAGCTGAAAGGTCATATCAGGTGCGTTTAACAGCAGCAACCGGTTTCCCCGAATCGCATTGTATCGACGGCCGGCTCAATCGGGCAGTTCGTATTTCGTGCGCTTTTATCTGCGCCTTTTCTTTGTCTCCTCCTTATCTAGCACTGCGATCATTCTACGTGGTCCTCTTGCTTAGGGTATCGATTGATCAGCTCCACCCTTGACTTACACGAGTATCACTAACACACTGGATTGGCAGAACATCATCGCCTGCATCGAACTGCTATAATGTCCCCGTTGCACCCATCCAGTGACGTCCTCCAGGGAACGGTCTACAGTCCCCTCTCAGCAAAGCCCCGTACTCCTTATGAGGCTCGCCTTGAGCTCTTTCCCGCTTACTCCTCCGTCATACAAGATGCGAAGGGCAAAGCAAAGGAGCTGAGCGCCGAGGCGACAGCCGAATTTGAAAAGGCGAGCGCAAAAGCTCAAGCCAAGGCCGGAAAGATCGAGCTATACTCTGGAAAGTACTATGCCGCCTGCACCTTTGGTGGTCTGATGGCCTGTGTAAGTGTCCATCTTCGTGTTCAGCCGAGGAATATTTCCCGACCTACCAATTTCCAGCATAAAGAAACTGTACTCATCAGAATCAGGGTCTCACTCACGCTGCCGTAACTCCCTTGGATCTCGTAAAAACCCGTCGACAAGTTGACTCAAAACTCTACACTAGTAACTTTCAGGCCTGGGGCAAAATCTACCGTGCTGAAGGCGTTCGTGGTATCTTCACGGGTTGGAGTCCAACCCTCTTTGGCTACTCTGCCCAAGGCGCTTTCAAGTATGGTTGGTACGAATATTTCAAGAAAACGTACTCTGATATGGCTGGTCCCGAGGCCGCACATAAGTACAAGACTGGTCTTTATCTTGCAGCCTCTGCCTCTGCTGAGTTTCTCGCTGATCTTGCCCTCTGCCCCTTCGAAGCCGTCAAGGTCCGTATGCAAGGCTCGATCCCTAACTCCTACACCGGAACAGTCCAAGGCATCAGCGCCATCACAGGCAAGGAAGGCGTCGCTGGACTATACAAAGGCTTATATCCGCTCTGGGGTCGCCAAATTCCCTATACAATGATGAAGTTTGCCTCGTTTGAAACCATTGTTGAGATGATCTACGATCGCCTCCCCGGGCAGAAGAGTGACTATAGCAAGGCTGCACAGACTGGTGTCTCCTTTACTGGTGGTTACCTCGCTGGTATCTTGTGCGCCATCGTCTCCCACCCTGCCGATGTTATGGTCAGCAAGTTGAATTCCAACCGTCAACCTGGTGAGGCTTTCGGCGGCGCCATGAGCAGAATATACAAGGACATTGGTTTCGGTGGCCTATGGAATGGTCTCCCAGTGCGGATTGTCATGATCGGTACTCTTACCGGACTTCAGTGGATGATCTATGTAAGTACTCCTGCGCAATTTCGATGGCGACTGGGTATACCTTCGGACTTGTTTACTAACAACGCGTGAAGGACTACTTCAAGATCTTTATGGGTCTTCCCACCACTGGCGGCGCTCCACCTCCAACCCAGAAGCAGGAGTAGGCTATATCGGCTCCCCTTGCAAAATTTCATATGAGTCGCTTATGCCATAGTTGTCAGGGACCTTGTGGTGTGCATTCCTTTGTTGTTCGTTCAGGTGGGTTGGAAGCAAGAGACAGTGTTGATAGGCCAATAAACAACCAACTTCTACGACTGTGCTGGATTCCAAGAAACGAACTGAGTGATGTTTATCATCGGGATGATCGGATCCATGTGGAACGGCCTGCCTGGGCCCTGGGTTCATATGTGCAGCTTATCAGCAGCCATCCTTGTCTGAATACGATTTGGGTCTCGAGCAGCTGCACTGTAGGTATGTTACATATAGACGGATGCATGCCACGCTTGGCCAAATTAGATCCGCGAGAGGGATTTGTATGTCATCCCGTTAGTTTCTTGCATGGGCGGTCTGGAGGATACATTAAAGCTTGCAGCTGGGCAAAGTGATAATCACCTAGGGACGTGAGCTCGGATTCTTTTACGATACGGCCAATAATATAGTACCTGGTCCTCTGCTACGTGATCCGTATGCTATAGCAAAAGACGGCTGTGCTGCTCACATTTTTGGTTGATGATTGCATGAAAACCCCGAGCGAGCTGACAAAAGAGGGTCTGGTGTATATACCGGCATTACATCTCCGGTTGAAGGTCTGATAATTTAACGAGGCACTGGAGCGACAGGCCACTTTAGCACAATGGATATCAACATTAATGCCATGAAATCAGTACTCATATCAAGTCCAGCGCTTGACAACTCTATTTGACATTAGCTGTGTTCAACATCAGAGCTGTAGTGAGCGGCTCTGTCTATGAGAGTGTGTAGGTGTTACTGGTGGTGGATCGAATCGAGGACTTTTCCCAAACGGGCACGTCTAATGCCGTCATGGTACATGATCGAAGTGGGTGGGCACCTCGGGGAACGGCGCGGTTTGTGTGCGTTGATGCAATGCGATGCGCGGCCGGTTACGAAACTACAGAGAGCTAGTAGAACTGACGCTTGTTCCAGAACACTTCTCCCCTTCGTACAGGTGCAGTTCGGGTGGCATCATCACTAGCCATGGGCGTAGCAATGGTTCGCCGATATTCTATATTCCCTCACTGCTACCTAACGTTGGATCAGCATGGAGGGACTAACACAGTCAGGATGAACTGGCAACACTGGCTTCAACGATTGATGTAAACTGGAGAAGAATATCCCCTTGAACGAAGTTCCGGGAGTCGGAAAAGATAGTATGCCGAGAGGATTGATTGTTCTAGTTATCAGTCAGCCAACCAACGGCGGTGAGATGAGCGAATATCCAAGACAGCTAGTCAGCAGTTAGCAACATTTCCGGGACCGACGCACGTGAGTAACCCGGATATCCGTAGATGAATAAGGGACTATAGATCCTTTCTAGCCAACCTGCCAACACAGCCTGTCATGCCACTTAAATGGGATGGATGCAGTCAGGAGACCGTTTGCCCTCTTGCTATTTACAGCATCTGTGCTTATTCAAAGCATAAGAAGGCATATCAACAGTAACGGGCCGACTGACGACGATCAGGATGGCAGGCAGACTAAACTGATAGGATACCGTCACCGCGGTTGTGAACGAGTGATCTAGTGATTGGTGACAGTTCAGTTGCAGGGTGGGTACGGGGGATGTGCCGCATGGCAACCCCACAATCCGTGTCTAACTAACGCTTCGAATGAGGGGTTGTCTTCGGTTGGTGAGCATCAATGTCGATGAGTTATGGAATACTCCTGGTAGAGGCGACCTGATCAATGACACGGTGAATCTGTATCTAGTGCCCATGTTCAATGCGAAAATTCTTCTCATAGATGACCAAATGTGGTAGCATCCAGAGGAGCCAGAGAACTAATCATTTGTCAGTAAGCTTCCATATTCGTTGACATTTAACAATGCCAAGGAGCAGGGGTTCGACCAGGGAGTAAATCTGGTCTTGCCTCGCTTTTTGCTCTGTCCAAGGAGGATGACAGGAGGGAGCGCCTGTGATCAATGCTCTAATTAAAGAGCGCGTAGCTTTTCACGATGAGACATCTTCACAGACAAGACAAACATTTCCACCAAACAGAAATGCTGCGCCAGCGATCCAAGACTACCCAGACATGACATCTTGGAGGGGAGATCGCAGTCTAACTAGTCCAGCCGACCTCAGGAACAAGACAGACATATCGGATGGCGTCCAACCTGGAGGGTTGGCCAAGGATATTCCAGTGAGGCGAATGTTACTTCAGTCAGCATCACAGAAGCCAAGAAATGTATCCGACTTGGCGGTGGCTGGTCTCCCTCGGCGTCCGGTTATGGCAGAGTGCTGAAAGCTCTACCATTTTCAGCCTCCCGTCAGAAACTGGAGAGTCTTCGTCTTCGGGACGTCTAAAAAGTGATACTAATGAAAGGGCAACGATCTCTCGCGGTACCAGGGGCTTGCATGTTATCCTGGCCGGGGTGTTTACAGCCAAAGAGTTGTGGCGCTGTTGTTATTTACCGCATCTACAGTAACAGTGTAAGTTGGTGCTTAGATTGACGATATCATGTTGAGACTCGAATACACCCGCTAGAGTTTAGAACTGGTCATCGGTTGCGGCTAAAGGCAGTTGACACATTTTTCGTACCTGTGCTATGATATCCCCTCTCATCGTAACAGTGTTCTCGAATCACAAAAACCGTTGGGGTAAACTGTTAGTGCAGAACGTACCGGGAACATGTGCGAGTGAGTTTTCGGTGATCAATGCCGGTGTGGGCTGTTTAGATGTCGACTATCGATGTCAGGTGGGAAGAAGATGAAGAATTTTCGCTTTCTGTAAGGTAGTTATCGTGGAAGAAGTTTATTTGCTGATTTAGAAGCAGGTAACTATTTGAAAGATTGGACGGCAGGGGATGTAGGAGGTCGATGCTCCTCCGATGGAACCTTACCTGCCTGACGAATTCTGCCTCCAGCCAAACCAACGGGTCAGACAGACCCAGAACTTGGATCGCAACTTCCATTAGGTACTTAGAGCCATCGACTCAAATCCAATAAAGTACCTAGAATTCCCGTTTGTGCTTTGAGGAGCCCGTCCTGGTACTTTTCATATCTTGGATTCCTTATCCAATTCTCACTCACATTTATTTCGATGTCTCACAGTGGTGTTCCAAACTCCACGTCCATGACATTACTTTTTAGCCCTGGTAGCGTTTGGTAACAGCCAATGGATCCCAGATATGGGGCCACTGTCTGGCGTCTATCAACCGTCCACACCACGTTTAATCTTCAGCCATACCTTGGACCCCAGTAAAGGTAAACCCAAGCAGGACCCTCCTCAACAATGATGTCGTTTAGCCGCTTTAGAGAGCAAAGGCGTATATGTCATTTTATGTGATCAAAAACACATGGCAGCTGTAGGCTATCAGCTCTTCGGACAAGCACCTCCTGAAAACCCGAGAGCGGTGTCTCTCTACCTTCTGATCTAACAAGGAGTTAACGCGCTCCGTTTCTAGCTCTGATTTTGGGATGGTATTTTCTGGGGGACCCACTCGCGAGACACCATCATGACGGCCTAGTGAGTTGGAGGGGGTCATTTGGGGGCTCCGTTGGTCTAGGCAAACTGGGGTTTGCGCGAGCTGGGCCCTTTTCGTAGCTCGATGCAGGAGAGGAGAGTCGAGACGGCAGCACTTCCGGCTGTAGAACGTTGCTGGAGGTATCGACCACTCAATTCAAGCATTGTCGAAAAATTGTTCGCCAAAGAGGAAACATCCGGGTCGGCTTTGTCAACGGGTTTTGTACGTACCGATAGCCGGCTTATTTAGGCTCTAATCTCATCATGACTTCTTCTGCCCAGGAGACCGTTACGTACTGTCCATGTTATACATGATCCAGCGCCGTTGAAAAGTGGAATTCTACAGAGACACATTAGTACCTAGTTAAAACATCACAGGTAAGTAGTAGGTAGGACCTTACAAGCTTACAGCACCTACCATGTTGGGGCACGGCACCATCCAACCACGAGGCCACTGGTCCATCCTTCTCCTTCTTGAACCTGACCTGGGTCCAGGTCACTCCTCCTCCACTATTACTTCCCCCGGACTCGACCTCTACATACAGTACTGTACTAGGACATCCTCCCGCCACCCTTCATCCCTACCTGCCTCGACTGCGCCTGTGGTTCTACCTAAGATAGGTAGGTAAGGTAGTCAGTCAGTCTTTCTGCTGTTGGTAGCTGTCTTGCCTGCCTTTTCTCTCTTGCAGTTTCAGTAACTTGACACCTCTCGTTTGCACCCATCTCTTTGAATTCGCTTGGTAATAACCTATATCTGATTCTCTCTAGCCAAGGCCATCGATTGTCTCTTGTCTCCGGTTCGGCTTTTAGATCACCGCAAGTAGTTCACTCCGGCGCTATCGCATCCACGCCACATACCCGCGCCTCGCTTTCCCCAGGACGCCTAGCAGCCAACACCAGCACCATAATCCATCCTCGCTCACAACTCGGCAACTCTAAAACCGACTTGGCTTGCAATTTCCCAACTTTTCCCGTCCTGCGCGACTCTTTGGCCATTTCAGAAGATACGAAGCCATTCGCGAATGGTCCCTCGTCTCAATTGCGATCGTCTTCGCTGAGTGCTGCTGCTGCGCAGCTGTTGCGTGCGGGTCGGCCTTGATAACGTCGCTCGATCGGCTCACCCATCCACGGCTTTCCGACTGAATTACTTGCCTCAACGGAGAGATCACAACATCGCCATGGCCGGCTTTTTCAACAAAATAAAGGGTTCTGGCACTGTATGTCTTGGACTCGCTCCTTGTTCCATTTCTGCCCTGGGCTGTCCCAACCCCATCTCTCGCTCACTCTAAGTTGCGCCAAGATTACTTCTGATGACTGACAAAATCCCTCTCGCTTTCGGTTCATAGGCCACGACCACTACACCCAGTAAGCAAGATGTTGTCGCAAAGAAGAAGGAAGAGCCCGTGCTCGACCTCACGCCGCTCGAGAAGATGCTCCAGAATGCAGCTCCCCTTCGAGACGATGGCGCCGATCGCTTTTTCGGCCTCGAGAATGTACGTCGAACCCTACCTACTCCCGCCCGAGTTGTTGTTATTTTCATCATCGTCGATACGTTACCATTGCAAGAACTAGGCTAACGTGAAAACAGTTTGGGAACACATGGTATGACTTGGGTGAGGCATCATACAGCCAAATTACGATGCTGACTTTTTGTGTAGCTACTGCAACTCGATCGTTCAGGCTCTGTTTTATTCCGAATCCTTCAGGAACAATGTTGTCAATTACCCCCCGATTATGCCCTTGGAGACAAACGGCGGCCGACCAAGGGTTCCCATCACTATCAGACCTCCACCCACTGACCCTGTCGAGACCTTGCCGAAACAAAAGGGTCTTAGTACATCCCAAGTAATCAAGCAACGACAGGCCATGAATCAACAGTTGCCTGGACAGGTTGGCGTTCGACCTGAAGACAAACCTGATACACCCGAATACAAGAAGAAACAAGCGATGATCAAAGGGCCCATCCTGGAATTGGCACGAGAGAATGCCACTTCTTATGGCATGAATGAATGCACATTTACTGGACTTAAGGACATTTTTCTGGCCTTGCTGGAAAGCAACACCCACACAGGAGTCCTCAGTCCCCAACGATTCCTCGAGATATTCAAGCGCGACAATGAAATGTTTCGAAACTCAATGCACCAAGACGCTCATGAGTTCTACGGCTTGGTGTTGAATGATGTCATCAACAGCGTTGAGAGCACAGCTCGCCAGATGCAATTGCAGGCGCCAGCTGACGGCATTGATGGCCTGGCAACTTCAGTGGGACACGCTCTTGGATCTGCCATGGTAAATCACGTAGCTGGGTCAAGTTCCCCAGCAACAGGATGGGTCCATGACATTTTTGAAGGCGTTCTCACATCAGAAACCAAGTGCTTGACTTGCGAGACTGCTTCTCAGCGCGATGAGACATTTCTTGATTTGTCCATTGACTTGGAAGAGCATTCGTCAGTGACATCTTGCTTAAGAAAGTTTTCAGCTGAGGAGATGCTCTGTGAGAGAAACAAGTTCCATTGCGACCATTGTGGTGGCCTTCAGGAGGCCGAGAAGCGAATGAAGGTAAAGCGGTTACCCAAGATCTTAACGCTCCACTTGAAGCGGTTCAAGTATACCGAAGATTACAGTCGTTTGCAAAAGCTCTTCCATAGGGTCGTCTATCCCTACCACTTGCGCATGTTCAACACGACAGATAATGCCGAAGACCCGGATCGACTCTACGAACTGTATGCAGTAGTGGTCCACATTGGTGGTAATGCCTACCATGGTCACTACGTGTCTATCATCAAGGTTCCGGGCAGGGGGTGGATCCTGTTTGACGACGAGATGGTTGAACCGGTGGACAAGAATTTTGTCCGCAACTTCTTCGGTGACAAGCCAGGGATGGCAACCGCGTACGTTTTGTTCTACCAGGAAACCACATTCGAGAAAGTGCGAGAGGAGCAAGAAAAAGAGGGCATGGAGGAGGTAAAACTCGCTAGCGAAGCAGCCAATCTGGCTCAGGAGAACGGGGACAAATTAGATACGGCGCCTCTGAGACGGCAAGCAACGCAGCCCATGTCGCCCCTGACGCATCACGAGTCGATGGCAAATCTTGCCCATGCCAGTACGGCACCAGCCATGCCTTCAGCTCCCCAACCGGATCCTGCGCCCCCAGCAGCCGCTGCAGCTGCAACAAATGGCCTGACTCGTGTCACTACGCAGAAAGAAGAAGCCAAATCGAAAGAGGACAAGAAACGAGAGAAAAAGGAGCGTGAAGCTGCTGAGAAGGCCGAGAAACTCGCGGAGAAGGAGCGAGAGAAACAGGCCAAGGTTGACGAGAAGAAACGAAGAGAAGACAATTACAAAGCGATACAGGCACGACGAAATGAGAACGATGAACTAGCGAAAGTGTTGGAAGCCAGCAAGAAGTCTGCAGCACAAGAAGAGGAAGCAAGAAAGAAAGAAAACGGAACACCTCAGAGCAATGGAATTCTCGACCGAACCAAACGTGGTAGCAAGTCGATGTCAAGGAGAAGTTTCTCGCTTTTCCACAAAGACAAATCGGCAGGGCAAACGCCTGATACGCCTAACGGCGATGCAGGCGATAAACACGACAAGCTCAAGGATCGCCTCAGCTTCAGCTTGGGACGTAAAAAGAGCACGAATTTACTTTCGTGACTCCAACATGAACGTACCTATCACGTCTACATACGGGAAGAGGAACCTTGAAATGTATTACATCTTTGTGGTCAAGGGGCGTGTTAGTGGATGGCAGGATACCCATGCGCTTTGAATGAAGCACTCACTGCATGAGACAAGAGCATAATAGGGCGACGGTGGTCCTCAAAAGCATTCAGCATTCGGGTCTCTGGCATTTTGTTGTCCTTAGTCTCAGGAAAAACAGGTTTGCCACAGCTTGCATTATGTGAAGGCAAGAAGGCCTAATTACAGAAGGTATCAAGTAGAAGATGGAACAAGGGTGCATGGAGCAGAAAGCAAACTTGGTTATTACTGCTCGAATGGGCTTGCTTGGTCGACAAACGTTGATCGAGGGCTGAACAAGACCACCCATAGCGTGGCAGTTGTATTATACATAGGTGTTTGGAGGTCCTGTTCGGAAGCCTCCGTAGGCTTGGACAGGCCTTGATGCATTTAGCTATTTGGGTATATTTCGAACAAGATAAGACGCCTATGAGCGAACTGAGGAGATGACGTCCGAGACAATATGCACATGTCGAGTTTAGCATCACACGTATGCAATAAGATTACCTTCACTACTATATCATGAAGAGGGTTCCGCATCTCGTCCTGCCTCGTTCCATATCGTATTCATATCAAAGAGTAGTACTCCCACGCATGGCCTCCCGTGATTCGTATCAACAACAAAAACTCCAGTTCCAAGATTAGCCGGACTCCATTGATGCCTAGAAAAGTCTACCGTGTCCTCTTTTTACAGCTGCGCCTTGTATGTGGGTGGCATAGCGCTAATCAACCAAGTATGAGCTCATAAAGGATGATAACGGAATTGACAAAGATCAGTGGCACTGTTGCTACGTTAGTTCCTCGTATTGCAAAAGGCGCAGTAAGTAGTAGCTCTTTATGTTTGCGCGGTTGTGGGTTTGGGCGTTGAACGTACTCCTCATGATGGTTCGGACACTCGCGATGAGATTGATGATCTTGGCTTTGACGCTGGCATCGGGGCCAGCGCCGAACGCAGGGTCGTAAGAAGCGGGAGAGAGATTGACTGGGAGGTCAGGTCAGATATGAGGTTCGCGGGGCTATACAGACTCGCTCGAGCCAGGGAGGGTTTCGTACTGCGCGCGAGAAAACGATCTTCGGAGAGGACAGCGACGGCGTTGATGAGTAGAATACAAACTGGGATCTATATTAGCTGATGGGCTCTGAATAAGGAGAACAGGAGTATTGTTACCGTAAAGAAAACTGCCAAAGAACCACATTTTGGGCGACGGCACCGAAAGTCAAAACGGGTTGAGAATGGTGGTCTTGGTTGCAGCTGAGGTAGTAGTTAGTGATGATGTGTAACTACCTACCTATCCCATCTCATGTAAGGACTCCCATGCAGTTCGAGGTACGTACCTTTTGCTATTGTGGCTTGAACGGTCGATGCAACCTACCTACCTAGGTACCTAGGTACTGCTGGGGAAGGGGGTGACGACGGGGAGTGTTCTTTCTGTGGCGGGTGATTTGTTAGACCGATCCGAGGACCCCTAAAAAGGTAATAAGCTCATGGCAATTCATTCATTCACTCATGTTGAACAAAAGAATTCTAATAAATTATTATATTTCTTTTTATAGCGGTTACTTTGATATGGAGAGACTTTCTTGATCCTGCGGCGTCTCTCATCTTGCAGATCTTTCCGCCTTTTGCTTGAAAACCAATACGATCAAGCTCCAAGGTATCTACAGTAGCTCTCGTAGTACCTAGAGTAAGAGCTCTATATCAGCCAAGATGAAGACTTCAGGTATATCGTTTTCCTGTTGCGCTGTAAAAGTGAGGTATACTGAATATTCCCAGATATTTTCCTAACGTGTCTTCTCATCACCATCCCACTCGTTCATCTACTTGTGTCGCCCTATACAAAAGTGGAAGAGTCTTTCAATATACAAGCAGCCCACGACATACTCATCTACGGAACACCCACCCGGGATGTATATGAACGCCTCTCCCATACTTACGATCATTTCACCTTTCCCGGCGCCGTGCCCCGGACTTTTCTCGGTGCTGTGCTCCTCGCAGGACTAGGGCAGCCCATCGTCGCTCTTGTTGGCTTCCAGCATGCACAGCTCATAGTTCGAGGAATCCTTGGTGCGGCTAATGTTGCTGCGCTCTTGACCTTCAAGTCTTCTCTCAAGAGAGCTTATGGATCAGGTGTCTCAGCTTGGTGGGTGGTGTTTATGGCGAGTCAGTTCCATATCAACTACTATGTTTCCCGGACGTTGCCAAACATGTACGCATTCTGTCTCAGTAAGTCATCTCATACACCATCGATGCTAGAACCTTCAGCTCACTGTGACTAGCTACCCTTGCTTCGGCATTCCTGCTTCCCCAACCTTCACCTCATCTGTCTGCTGCTCGTCAGAAACAAGCCATCGCCCTCTTGGTCATTGCGGCAGCCATCTTCCGCTCTGAAGTCGCTGTTCTTCTCAGCACGACAGGACTCTACCTCCTTTTCACGGGTCGTATCGGTCTGCGCCCCTTGATTCTCACTTTCCTCGGCTCATTCATCTCTTCACTGCTTATTTCCGTGCCCATTGACTCGTATTTCTGGCAGAAGCCCCTATGGCCCGAGTTATGGGGTTTCTACTTCAACGCTATTCTTGGATCTTCGTCAGAATGGGGCGTTTCTCCATGGCATTACTATTTCACCTCAGCGCTTCCCAAGCTATTGCTTAACCCCTCCGTACCAGCGTTGGCAGTGTATGCACTACTCCAGCCTGGCACATCACGGGCTACCCAGACATTGCTGATCCCCAACTTGCTCTTTGTGGCCATTTATTCTGCTCAGCCTCATAAAGAGGCTCGTTTCATTTTCTATGTGGTGCCGTCTCTGACTGCCGCTGCAGCTCTCGGCGCCAATTTTGTCTCCTCTCGCGCCTCTAAATCCATCATCTACCGTGGCGTGTCTGCCGCCATCGCCTTGTCGGTCCTCGTCAGCTTCGCAGGCAGCACTGTCATGCTCCTATTCTCTTCACTTAACTATCCAGGCGGTGACGCACTTCAGCAACTCTCTTACATCACCCGTGATGACCCTACTCCTGTCATCGACGTCCACGCCGACGTCTTGAGTTGTATGACGGGGCTGACCTTGTTTGGGCAGAATCCATCTGGTTGTCCCATCGCTTTCCCCATCAGCCCCAACCCTGATTTTGCGGCACCTGTTCTAGTCTTCGACAAGACCGAAAAGGGAGACCAACTTTATTGGCCGCGTTTCTGGGAGCGCTTCGACTATGCTCTCGCAGAGAACCCACGCAAGGTGTTGGGTGGCTGGCAGGTTATAGGAGTTGTCGCGGGTTACGACGGTGTTGAGATTCTCAAGCCTGGCTCTCCTGCTGCAGGAGATGAGAGTGAGGAGGGAACTATCGGTGGTGACAAAATACTTGGACTGGGCGCCAATGTCGCTGCTGTCAGAAATCTGGTCAGGGGCTATACAGGTGGTTGGTGGGTTGGACCTCGAATGTCACCCCGAATCCGGATCTTGAGGCGTGTCAGTTAGTCAGATCGTCAAGACGACACAAGGTCAGTGTCTGCTTCCATCACAGTTCAATAATCAGTCAGTGTGAGTGTGCGCATGAGGCCATGCCTTGTGATACTACATCGTCTGATTTTGTAATGCCCTATCATATCGTATAAACAATGCATACGTGCTTGCGTGGACTCCTCGATGCCATGCATAACCCCTGAAAAGACAAGAACCCATCATCCCAATTTACACTGGGCGCAACAAAGTATAGTATGTGAGCCTCCTGGCAGACAAAGCAGCCAAGTATCAATATTTCCTTGCTTTCTCCATAGCCCAACGCCACGTCCTGCCTTGCCCTGCCCTGCCATCTTCGAACCCAATATCTTTTCCAACCCCAGCCCGACCCTACCCTACCCAACCGCAAACACATGAGCACATCGCACCGAAGCGTCTGGAATATAGAGAGCAAACCCAGCACCTACTCAAAAAGACAAAGTTTCCCATCCAAAAGTAAATCGTGCAAGCAAAAAACGTTCTGTTTACCCTACCCTTGTCGTGTTCCTCGTGTCGCGTGGGTGATTATAGCATATATAAGTGCTCGGGTAACGTTCAAATAAACCAATCGTCTGAACCCAATCACAACTCTTGCTCTGTGTCGCTCCCTTCCTCTGTGTCAGGATCGTCGTCGTCGTCGTCATCTTCATCTTCGCTACTGGAGGGGCTTGGCAGTGCACCATATTTCCTTCTGTATCGTTCAAGTTCCTTTCTCTGCGCCATGAACATATCCAAGATTGCAGCCATTGGGCCCTGGAGATCTTCTAGTTCCTTAATAGGGCCACCACCAGTAGCAAGGTGGCGCATCGCCAGTGTCGATATGCAGGTCTAACGTTGTCAGTAAGGTTCCACTCATGTGTAGGTCAGCTCAAACTCACCTCTATCCTGCTCACTTGGTGCTCCAAAAAGTTCAACAAGAAGCGATCTGTGACCTCTCCTCCACGCTGCTTGATGCGCTCGAGCAGTTCTGTCTCTGGTGGTTGTAGCCCTGGGGCCTCGTTGCCTTCCAGCGAGCTGCAAAGCATCTCAAGTCGCAAACTGATTCTCCAAAGAGTCCAAATTGCATCTGGGTCGATACTGAGCTCTGCTCCGGGTGCCAGGACAGCTGGCTTATCGCCACCGCCTCCCCCTTCTTCCTTCCTCTCATGCTGCAGGTGGAATTCGATACGTCCAGCCAATGCATGAGGGTAGAGCGAGTACACAACCTCAGGGTTTTCCAGACCCTTCAGCTTCTTCTCGCCCATCTCCTTAACCTCAAAGCCTTGAGAGGTGAGGGATCTCAAATCCTTTCGAATGGCACTAGCATATGTCTCGTCGTCAAAGGTATCCTCGGAGCCAGAAGCGTTCCCGCGATCTGTATCCTGATAATTCTCCAGGCACCGCTGTATCTCCGAGATGAAGTCGGTCGAGACCGTGATCTGTCCACCGTCTGCGACCGCGGAGATTCGAGCCGCCTTGTTCACCATGGGTCCGAAATAATCCATACGTCGCGTAACTGGATCCGTCTCACTCACACAGTCTCCGAAGTGAATACCCATTCGCACCGACAGTCCTTTGAAGATTAGACTGTTGTCCTTGTCATAAACAGGCTGGCAAGACACTGAGTTCAAGACTTCTGATGGCCAGTTCACATCGAGGAGCTGCATCTGCACGGCAAACGTCCATAACAGTGCGGACGTGGCTGTTGGGAAGGAGACCATGAAAGCGTCACCTTCAGTCTTGACTTCGTAGCCACCAATTCGTCTCAGCTGTCGACGCATGACCTCGTTGTGGAGTTTGATAGCTGATCTCATGGCACTGGGGTACATCTCCCAGAGTGTTGTCGAGTTCTTGATATCGGTGAAAACAATCGACACGTTACCCGTAGGCGCTGGGATCTCTGCCTCGAGTCGGTTTAGGGATGAATCGAGAACGTCGCCCTTGGTCCTTCGGCCCCTCCTGGTATTGAGAACCTGGGCGTCATCAGGGATGCCAGATGGATAAAGCGACATACTAGCACCGCGATGGAGTCTGGATCGCTCAACCCGTCGCTTTAGGTCAGCAACACTAATCATCATGACCATAATTTTGCCCGAGGCGCCGTATGCGATAGCCAGGTCACGAAGCTTCTGGGCCGCTCGCATGAGATCTTGTCTCTCGGCTCTCGCAATATCTGTCACCAGACCAGGTGACAAGTACTCCCAGAGTTCGCCAGTCGCAATCAAGATAATGTCATCCTGCTCTCGGATAGTCATGTTGCTGACATAGGGTGCTGCTTGTACGGCCGGCATCAAGTCGACGTATCCGAAGGCGCGTGAAACCTGGAGTAGATCATTCAGTCTGCCGTTGCGAGACACCCATCCACCAGCTTCGCGAATGCGCGATCTCTCGCTGGGCTCGGCAGGATCATGCTTGCGGGTCAGCATCTTATGAGTACCATCTGTCTGGATCACCATCGCCTGTGCATCACCGACGTTTGCAACATATAGTTCCGTACTTTGGAGATAAACCACAGTTGCCACACCCCCTGAGTTGAGGTCTTCCTTGGTAAGTATTACAGGCTGGCCAGAGCCCCTATGCGTCTTCAATGGCCGCTCCTCGGATTGCTGGATAGCAATAGTGACCAGATCTTTGTTGAGCTGGAGGAACGAGCGTCGTAGTGCATCGACCGGTGTTTCGTTCGATCGTGTTTTCAACTGCTTCAGTTCGCCAGCGAAAATGTGTCCGAAGTTTTCATGCAAGTATTTAGCGATCTTAGATCCACCACTAGACAAAGCTTGTCCATCAAATAAGCCTAAGAGCATCTCTGTTTCTGATGAGTTGAATCTTGGTACCACGAGATCAACCGTTGACAAGTGCTCGTGCTTGCCAAGAGTATCAGCCATACCATAAGGCAGGTGGCCAGCGAGTGATCCAGATGTACGGACACGTCTGTCCTCACTCTGATCAGGAATGCTGGGCTGAGTGAGAGTGACATCCATCAGGCCCAGGATACGCAAGTTAAGCAGACGGCTGAAGTCTGTATACTCCTCACGATTGACGGCGCCAGGCCCAAGAGGGCCTGTGTTCGTCTGCTTGATCTCCAAGCGCTTGTTGCCAGACAGATTCAGGTATCTGAGGTTCGGATTGAGATTCCAATTCCAATCATAGGGCACGTTGGAGATGTTGTATTTCAGGTAGTTGCTGCCACAATCGAGAACAGCAAGGTTCTTGGCCCTTGAGATATCGGCTGGCAGGTTGGTAAACCTGTTGCCGTTGATATAAAGTGCCTGTAGTAAACTGGACTCCTCTAGATCGTCGGCAGGCAATGTCGTGAGAGCGTTTCCGGATAAATAAAGCTCAACTAGTTGAGGCCAGTTCTTGATCGATCTCTGTGGCATGTCACTGATTTCGTCGTTGTAAGACAAGTTGAGCACTCGGAGCTCCGCGAGCAGTGTGATCTGATCAAAGACATCGTCATCCAGACGGTTGTCGGCCAAGTGAAGATTACGAAGGGATCCAGCAAATGTGTTGTTAAGCCTTGATGACATCCCGGAATCTTTTCTGGTGTTGACAGTTTGCGTTGGGGCCGACGGAGTTGCTGATCTAGACACAACTGAGGTCTTGCGGCCACCCTTCCCATAGACAGACACGACAGAGCTCTTGCGGTCGCCAGCGTTAAGGGGAGAGGGTCCGACACTGAGAAGCGTGCTCGAATTTTGACTGGGTCTTCGATCGTCTGACAACTCTTCAGAGCTTGCTGTGGCCGACAGAGTTCCGAGTGGCGCAGCTCGTCCATTGACAGGAGGGGGCGCCGGTTGTGATTCCTCTCCTGGTATCCGTGGTGCTCTGGAAGCAGGTTTGGGGAAGTGCTCCAGAACATTTGAAGAAGCGTTGAAAGTCTCCAGTCGATTTGCCCACCATAACTCCATGGGCAGCTTGGAGATATTGTTTCCTCGGACATTGAGCACTCTCAGTTCAGTCAAGCAACCAATTTGAGCCGGTAGCTCTCCAACGGAATTGTTCGCAATACTGAAATGCTCGAGTCTACTCAAGGTACCTATTTCTTGGGGCAACGAAACGAAGTAATTTTTATCCAGGATCAGGTGCTCGAGGTTGACCATGTTGACGAATGATGAATCGATACTGGCTAGCTGAGCGTTCGATAGGTTCAATATCTTAAGTGTAGGAACAGGAGCAACAATCTCGAATTTGTTGAGGGGGTTCGAGTTCAGTTTGAGTTGGCGAAGGGACTCAAACTGTCCAACAAAGGCAGAGACGCAGTTGTGATCGGCGGAAAGAATCTCAAGCTTCGGGAGCTCCGAAATGATGTCGATGCTCGAGATACCATTGTACTTGATGTCGAGTTCGCGTAGGCTGACAAGTTGTCCGAATGACGCTGGTACAGCGTGTGTCAGTCTATTGTTAGTTATCAACAGTTTCTCTAAGTTCTTCAGGCCGCCAATCTCGTGAGGAATCGTTGCAATGGCATTGAAACTCAGATCCAGGTCGACCAAACTTGGGAGATTGCACAAGAAAGTCGGGAACTTGTCCAGGAAGTTAGAAGAGATATTAAGAGAGCGAAGTGACTGGTATGCTCCAAAGTAAGAAGGCAAATGTTTAAGCCGGTTGTTGGCCAAATTCATCTTCAGCATCCCTGTAAGAGAGTTGAGCTCGGCGTGCTCCAACTGCTCCAGCCGGTTGTTTGCAACATCCAGAAAGGTCAATCTGTTTGCTCGACTCAGGCTGGGCGGTAGTTTCCTAGCTTCGTTGTTGTTAAACTTGATGTCTCGAAGATGTTTACAGGACTGTATAAAGTCTCGTGGGACGTCGAGCGAGAGGTTACGCGAGAGGTTAAGGGAGATGATCTCCATGGCCTTTGAGTATAAGGATATAGGTATAGTAACGAGGTTGCGACCAGAGAGGTCCACGTAATTGAGCTTCTGAGCCCGAGCCAGGCCCATGTCGGTTGTTTTGGCGTGGAAGTCGCTCTCCCTCGCAGACAAGAACATGAACCTGCAGAGGTAGCTGTTGTCTTCGCGGCCGAGATCTTCGATTCTATCCTTTTCCTCATAACCGACTTGCTGCAGGAGTCGCTTCTGCATGAGTAAGGGTCGCTCAGGGGGTGTCAAAACCCTGATAAGATCATGCTTCTTCATGATAATATGATAGTTCTCCAAACCGTCAACCACATAAGTCTTCTTAATAACCTGTGAGATGACATCCGTGACATTCGAGTCCAGAGGCATCGAATGTGTAGAGAATGTACCATCTGAGCGAAAGATTCGAATACAGTATGGCGATGCTTTCTCTTCTGGGCGAGGGGGGCTACCAATCTCATCTGGCTCAGGGCCATGGTATGAGTTATCTTCGGTATTGCGTCGCACTGCCCAACTGTCAGGAGCATCCCAACGGCCTTTAGGTGCTGTGGAGATGATGGAATCGTGGCGCTCAGGCTCGACATTGTTAACGAAGCTAGTATCCATAGGTGTAAGTGGAGGAGGTTTCGTTAGGATGCCCTCCATATCGTTCAGGTTGGTATCGAGATGATATATGTTGTTAGGATCGTTACGATCTGTCGGACCAATTGCATCGTCAACATAGTCTTGAGGCCGATGGGTTCGTCCCTTCTTGGCGAAAGGGAACTTATTATTGAAAGTTGCGCCACGTTGACCTGGAATTGGTCGCATATCAGGGACATCGCTCGTCTCCCCAGGGCCAAAGGTCCCCGAGAACGGTAATGTAGTCGTCGATACATCGCTTGGGCGGTGCAAGTCAGGCTTCGAGGTCTTCGGTTGGAGAGATCTTGTTGATTGAGGTAAGTCGCGAAGTTTAGCAATGTCGTCTTTATCTTTGTGATGCCTTCTAAGCCGTCCAAAGATTCCGCGTTTGCCATGATGATGACCGGGTGAAGTTTGTCCATCAACTTGGGAGGATTTCGTGCTCCAAGTCATTCCTGCACTTCTAGTACTTGGTGTCGGGCTTTGGCCTCTAGATTTGGTTGAGTACATGGCGCTACTGCCCCCACGATCGCGCGACATTTGCGTGCCAATCGCTGTATCGTCCCTACTCATTGTCGGCCGCAGTGTTCGAGGATCATCATTACTCTTATGGTGTCGGTGGTGCCCTGGTAAGTGAACTATAGAATGACCCGACCTCGAGGATGACGATGTCTTTGGGGGGATTTGTGAGGAACCATCACCTACATATCGCTCTCGATCGGGTCCGGTCATGATGTCTCGGACGGGAGCTTCGCCATATCGCGCGATGTCCTATAAGATGGGTGTCAGTGAGCCAGCACGCTAGTGAGAATGCTACTTGAGTGAGATGGCAGCTGGATTGAATTGGGCACTAAAAACAAAACCAAGGGATAATTTCGGAGAGGAATGTGTCGATCGTTGACCAGACCGGGGGGTTCACCGGGGGTTCAGGACAATGAGACAGAGGCGGGTGCTGTACGTACACTGTTGTCCTGGTATAGAAAAGGCACCACCTCTGGTGCAGGAACTGGAGTTCTCGGTCTCGAAGATGATGGTGATGCATCGCGAGTGTGATCCGTGGCATTGGAATAGTTACGATCTCTATGTGTGGGGCGGCTGTGACTATAAGAGCGTCCACGCTGGTCCTTGCCCGCGAGCGAAGTGGGTAGGCTGCCATCCGAGCTATCGCGCCCAGGGAATTCCTCGCCAAAGAAGCCCTGAAGTTTGCGAAAACCACCTCTGGTTATACTGGTTTTACTGCCCTGGCTGCTCGCTGTGAGGATACTGGCGGCGGATGGGCGTCTGCCATCGAAATACGAAGCCTCGGGGGCATCGTGTTGCGAGGGATGAGAAGGATACTGGTGCTGATGTGGTTGACGGTTACTGATCTGATGACCCGGAGATAGCTGGGAGGCGAGGGAGAGGTTGTCGCTCGAATCGTTGAAGAAACTGGTCGGCATGTTGGAAGAGGTCGAAGGGGAACCAGGTTGGTTCATCCACGGTGCTATTTGAGGGCTCGCGCCGCCGGTGGGCGGAATCTGGTGGATCTGAGGGACTCGGGAGGTTTCGAGAACGGCGAGCTCACGTCGATAGTTGGTGAGGTCGCTCATGCGACGGTCTTTGGGATGAGCATTGGCGCCGGCGCGAGGGGCGAAGTTTGTAGCAGTAGGTGAGAGCTGAGGCTCATCCTTGAAGGAGGACCTGTGAGATGCGGGAAAGCGTTTAGCTGGATGGCGGGAGGCGAGATGAACGGCGACAGGGGATCGGGAGACGGGAGACGGCATATTATCGGAACCATAATCACAACTATAAACTCACCACGGGTTGCTCAATGAAGCATTGCCATCAGCGCTTGGGCGAGCAGAAGGAGCAAGGGTTGGTTGGTGCTGGCGAGGCGTCGAGGAGAATGTCGAGGTATTAGAGGTGGTAGCAGCAACAACAGCAGGGGAAGCTGTCGCAACGGGAGCAGCGGCGGAGGACGATGGAGTTGGTGTTAGAGCATCAACGTTAGGTGCCGGATTGGGAGTAGGCGAGTGAGTGGGAATGGGAGTGGAGATAGTAGAAGCGGAAGCGGGAGCGGGAGTAGTGGAGGCAGTCGAGGGTGAGAGCGATTGAGATTGAGATGGTGACGAGGACCTCACTGTGACCGCAGAGTATGTACTACTCTCGGCGCTTGCGACGGTGCTCGGACTGTCATCATTGCTGTTGCTTCTTCTGCTGTTGCTGCTACCTCTGATTTTGCTTCTGCTAGAGCTCGTGATCGAGCCGATGCGGTTGAAGGACTCATTCCTGGTCATTGTCGCCGGGGCGTGGATGGCGTTGATGGCAGGGCCCTAGGCCATAGGGAATAATATGGGTAGGGCAGGGTCCGGATGAGGACAGGACAGACGACAGGCACGGAGCAGCTAAGCATAAGCAGGCACGGTGGATAAACTTGTTAGCGAGAGAACAGACTCTTAAGACCCCGTCAATTCAGTGCAGTTGGGTTCAGTTTGGTTCACAGGTGCCCAGTCAGTAGAATGGGTTGAGAGACGGGTTCGGGTTCGGGTTTGCAAATCGTGACTGTGAGCGGCGGGGGTGAACGGACGTCCAAAGCTACTAAGGTGGGTGAGATTGGTAGATCCTCTATAGAGCTAGAGACATACGCGGAAAGGTGAGGTATGTCGTTATATTTTAGAGATTGAGATGAGATGAGGTATCCTAGGAAAGTAATAGACAAGGCAAGGCAAGGCAATAATGCAAGGTTAAGGTACGGAGTAGACCGAATATGTGGTAGGTAAGTTCACGTCATGTCTGGAAACAATAGGTAGGCGTATGAGGCTGAGTTGGAGCTCCCTGTTCCTGGCGACGTCCGGGCCAGAGGGTGAGAAGACAAGAGAAGGGACGCTTAAGGGTGAGGGCAATCAGGTCCAAGCAAAGTCACAAAGAGTGTGCTCGCTAAGTGATTGAATGAGTAGGTAGGTTGTAGATGAGACTACCTTAATAGGTATTCGGCAGTACAGTGTAGGTAACTACCTACTATGTGTAGGTAGATGAATGAATGGGTCTGTCTACTAATCTTGGTATGACTTCCATGTTATTAGTGTCTATATGTGTAGTCTAAGGGCAGGCAAAAAGATCTTGGGGACATTCAGTATCCATAGCATGCAACTCAGTCTATGGTCGCCAAAGATCCATGGGAACCTGGACACTAACTTTCCGCAATGCTGGCTGCTTTGGTCGTTGGCGCTTCGTCGCCCGGGGCAGAGTCGGGTGAAAATCGACCGGGGGTCTGTCCACTGCGTCTGGGCGGGATGAAAGACGAGAGAGGCTGGTTCTTTAGCGCGTTATCCATGGTTTGAGTTAGTAGGCAGGCTACGTAGGTACTAAAAGTGGCGCCGTCAGTGCCAGGCGCAGCGTCCACTAAACCAAAGTGTGATGAGCAAGGTCAGGGCAAGGGTACTGTAGGTTCACTGTTACGCCCGATTCAAAGATTCAGGTGTACCTGAGTCCCCTGTTTGTGGTGAAGCAAACTCCACCTCACAATCGACAATACTGTTGTTGCTCGTACAAGATCTAAATAAACAATATTTTTCCCAGATCGATTCTCTTTTATCAGGAAGATGATTTGTCGTCTAAGTGAATCTGCCTTCCCGTTGCATATTTCCAGGCGAATGGCAGATGCTGTGTCTCCGGTTTGTCCATGACCCGTTCAGTAGGTATAGTAGGTAGCAAATGCAAATGCAAAGCGCCTACTGTTTAATTCCATGTGCATACGCCCTAGACTTTGGGACTGCTAGAGCAAATCAACACTGAGAGCTCCATAGCTGTACGGATACGGAAATACTTAATCTCAGGTACCCTCAGGTAGCGTCATCCAATCTCATATGTCTGCACGGAAATGGCATCGCACGTACCACGCGCTCGCCGCTCGCTACATTTTGAATCTGATAATTAATTCGTTAATCACTTGAACTTGCTTTGGCTCCGGCTGTCTTGTAAGTCGTAGTAAATCCCAGTTTGCTGAATACATGCTGCTGCACAGCAATCAAATACAATCTTAGCCAGAGACTTCGCACAGAAACAAGCCCTGCACATCGTGGATCTTCTCATCTCGCAAAATAATCCACAATTAAACAATGCCCAAATCATATCCTTTGTGTGCGCAAAGAGTGAATCTCAATATCCCGGCTGCAATAGCTACATACCAAATGACATACTAACCATGTACAGAACAAACGAGACCCATGCTCCGGTCCCATTCAGGGTCTTGAAGACGCTGCTTGCTTTTTCCCATCTCTTTTCGATGGTTCCTTTGTTGGTACATACATAGACCTCCTCTGCAATGAGCAGAGCGTTGGACCGGGGTTTGCGATAGTGTCTTGTCGGTTTTCGTATTCCGCAAATCAGCTGTTGTGTCTTTATTGGGATCGGTATTTGCCCTTGTAGACAGATTTCACGTGCCACAATCCTATGGTCGGTCCTTTATGAGTCGATTGTAACGTTGAGTTCTGTGTAACAGAGACTGTCATTATCCTGAGTGTTGGGTTGGCTGCTGTAACTCGAAAACTTACTATGTGTACCTGCTTACACTGTATAACCATATCTTGGGCTTGGGAATTAGAATGCAGTGAGCAATTTACCATTGCTCGAATCGACCCCTGGCGACTAAAGTGAAGTAGTCTACGGTAGGAAATAAGTTGGAATGCTCCATGGCTCAAACAGATTCTATCATCTCTGTGTGGATGATTGGTCTGATGAGACAAGTCCAGTTTAATTATAGCAACGCCGTGAAACGAGAAGACCCGCGTACTCTGATCTGTAACGTTGATAGGTCTTGTCCATGTTATAACGCATCCATTCATCCTGCAGCAGTGCAATCATTCGGCACGTATTGTCGGTTCTTTGATCACCATGCTCACTCGTCTGCAACAGTACAGGGAACTATTATTGTCCTGCCGGTTACCAGTGGTAGACGGACCTTGTTTTTTGCATCCGATGCATCCAATGGTTGCAATTGAAAACAGCTAAGACGGGTTACACGGATGCTGATGTTACTGTGGTCCAGGGATGGCCCTTTTCAGCCTCTACATGCTTTATCGTTAACACAACGCTTTGAGTTTGGACGACATGTCGCTTTTTGGTTTCCTACATAATGGCATATTAGTGTGACTACCTACTAGGTATGAATATTTGGGTAAGTTACCTACTAGACAAGTAGTGTAGTCTACCAACCTACTAAGGTACGAAAGCTGGTCGGCGACAATGAAATTGAATATTATGTTAGGGAATATTTTCCCTTTCTTTGACCTGCCCACTACCTACCTATCTAGCTGTGAATTGGGTAGACTTTCCGTCCTATCTTCCACACCCAGGTATTCTGCTCCTCTCTGAACAATACCTACCTAGCTTGCATGATCTGTCATAATCTACACTTGGGCTTCATCTGCCAACCCTTCTCAACTCACAGTAAACCATCTCCCACATGAGGCTCCACATCACGTCGGACAAGCAAACTGATAAGAACACATCATAACTTTCTCAAAAACATGATGTTGCAGATCTCGTATCATGTTGGCTGTAAATATCTCTCACCAGCGAACAAATTACCCTGGAGAGAGGGGCAGATCAGTCACCACTATCGATCCGCAGAATCTCTCCGGGAATTACTCCGTGAAGGCTATTAAATAGAATAACAACTACCGATGTCGTTCTACTCGTCAACTCGCTGTAAAAATTGTCTCACGACAGAGCTTAACGAGACGCTGTGTGACAGCACATAACACCCTGCAGTTCGACGCCAGCTTCATTCGAGCCTCTTTACTGGATTGGCGCTGTTGCAGATCATCTTTGTGCCATATACGACCTGTCGATACACCCGTGAAAGTGCACGGTACTGCCGAAGAAAAGTGGCTTGAATTGGTTCATCGTGAGTTGGTGTTTGATCACGAGCGGCCGTCTCACGTGCTGAGAGCCCATGTGGAAGTGTATATAACTAACAGGCTGCAGACTATATCACCGTAGCGCCCTCCAGAGCCAGCATCAACCTAGCTCTCTGTAATCATGGGTAGCACGGATCAAAGTTTGCGAGCCTGGTGGAAAGAGAGCTCGGTGTATCAAGTGTACCCTGCTTCTTACCAAGATTCTACTGGCTCTGGTGTTGGAGACCTGAAGGGCATCATCTCTCGAGTTGATTACCTCAAAGACTTGGGGGTCGATATCGTATGGCTTTCACCAATCTTCAAGAGCCCCCAGGTTGATATGGTGTGTTACCACCTTTCCCTCCCCCTTCCCAAAAAGCAGTAATATTGCACCGTATATTAACAAACCTTAGGGGTATGATATCAGCGACTATTACACAATCGACCCTCCATATGGTGATGTCTCAGATGTTGATGTCCTCAAGGACAAGCTCCATGAACGAGGCATGAAGCTCGTTCTCGATCTGGTCATGAATCATACCAGTGATCAGCATGAGTGGTTCAGGGAGTCTCGAAAGTCCAAGGACAACCCTTATCGTGATTGGTATATCTGGAAGCCTGCAAAGTACGACTCCGAAGGAAGCAGACACCCTCCCAATAACTGGGACGCTCATTTCCAAGGTGAGCACGCAGAGGCTTTTCGTTATGAGTGTCCCGGCTAACGAATGTATAGGAAGTGCCTGGGAGTACGACGAAACCACAGATGAATACTATCTTTGCCTCTTCTGCAAACAACAGCCAGACCTTAATTGGGAAAACCCAGCAGTCAGAAAACAAGTTCACGATGTCATGCGCTTCTGGCTCGACAGAGGCGCCGATGGTTTCCGCATGGATGTCATCAACTTTGTCAGTAAGGACCAGGCATTCCCCGACTCCGATAAGACTGTACTTCGTGGTCATGAATTCTACGCTTGTGGTCCCCGATGCCACGAGTTTCTCAAAGAGATTGGTGCTATTCTGCAAGAGTACGATGCTTTCAGCGTGGGTGAGATGCCCTGTGTGCACGATGAGCGTGAGTTGATCAAGGCTGTCCGTGGTGACCGCGGAGAGTTGAGCATGATTTTCCACTTTGAGTTGTAAGTCAAGGTTTCCAACACCAGACGTATAAAATTGTTGATCAACTCGCAGGATGGATCTCGATCATGGTGTTGGCGGCAAGTTCACACCTAGATCTTGGGACCTTTCTGAGCTCAAAACCACCACTCTCAAGTGGCAGAAGTTCATGTACGACAATGAAGGCTGGAACGCCCTTTACTTGGAGAACCATGACCAGCCAAGGGCTGTCAGTCGCTTTGTTCACGATGACACCGAGCATCGGGTGGATAGTGCGAAGCTTATCGCCATCTTCTTAGGTTTCCAGTCGGGCACGCCCTTTATTTACCAAGGACAGGAGATCGGAATGACCAATGTCCCTAAGGATTGGGGTTTGGAAGAATACAAGGACCTTGACTGCCTTCGGCATTGGGAGTAAGTCAGAGAATCCAGCTGCTAAACACATTTCACTGACACCCCCCTCAGTCTTCACAGAAACGATGATGAGGCGGCTCGAAACACCTACGAGGTTGAGTATCAGAAAAAATCTCGTGACAATGCCCGAACTCCCATGCAATGGGATGCAAGCCCCAACGCTGGCTTTACTACTGCTGATGCTAAGCCTTGGATGAGAGTCAACGATAACTACAAGGAAATCAACGCTGCATCCCAGACTTCAGACCCCAACTCTGTGTATAGCTGCTATCGCAAAGTTCTGCAGAGACGAAAGGAGTTCCTGGACATATTTGTGTATGGAAACTTCCAACTCGTTGACGAGTCCAACTCGAAAGTCTTTGCATACTCACGAACGGCCGACAACGGAGAGACTGCTCTCATCGTATGTAACTTCACAACCGATACAGTTGCATGGTCTTTACCTGGCAAGACTCGAGAGGTGCTGGTCAGCTCTACTGGAAGAACAATTGATGAGTTAAACAGTGGTGAGACCAAAATGGCACCTTGCGAAGCCTTCGCGGTCCTGCTCGAGTAGGATAAGCTGAATATGGAGTCTCGCAATCGATTCGATCCCCATAGGAGTGGACAATGTCGATATCGGCCAATTGATAGAGCTAAATCAAATCGTGAATTCATTCACTCTTGGAGTATCAAAGCCTGTAACACGAAGAGGGTTGAAAGCAAGACGAAGACGTGCATTCTCATTACCCAGCGGTTGATATTGGCCGAGTATCTATTCATACAAGATACATAAACCACTCCTCGTCCCGCTCTATTCGTGTAGATTTGTCCATTACACCGCCGCTCTAGTCCTGTCGTCCCTTTAGTAATCGCTTGGTGACCTTGTCCTTCTCGATGATGTAAACGTGAGCACCCCAGCCTGAAAGGGCATCACGGTCAACAGCGTTGAGCAACGACTGAGAGATGGTCTCAAAGAGGGCATCGGGTTCCTGTAAGTAATAATATCAGCATTTCGCTCTTGAGCGGAGCAGCAGCCGAACTCGGACGATGTATAGCTGCTTTGTCATTATTTGCATACCAGATCAGGCTCCCAGAGACCCTCGCACATGCCAAAGAGCTGCTCCGAAGCGGTGCCAGAGACAATGAAGTCCTTAGCAAAGTCGATACAGCCAATACTATCGAATCCACAGATAAAAGGCTTGCCAGTCTTAGGATCAAGACCAGCAACAACAGGAGACACAAAGTAAGGTCCAAAACGGCGCTCGTAGAGAGATGAGGAAACGAGGTTGGCAAAGGTTCGAGGGGCGATGGAGCGCTCCTCACGCAGGCGATACATGTTGACCTTGTAGCGGAAGAGGTCGCTCACGGTGTTGACATCGGTAGCCAGGCCAGTGAGACCCAAGAAGACGTCGCCGTACTGGAAGATCTTGGGGAAATTGTTGGACACAGTAAGAGCCTGGAGACCGAGGCGAAGATCGCATGCGATAGCGACGCAGTCCTTTCCGACCATGGCGACACAGGCGCCGCCGTCTGGAAGAGGGATGTTAGTTATGAATGAAGGCTGGTATAATGGCAGGCGACCGAGACGAACTTATCGAGAAAGGAGAGGACTATTGATTGGGTTGCATGGTTAGCTTAGTGTAAAAAAGAGATTGGCTCGCCGGAGGTCAACTTACCATGATGACTTCTTGAAGGTAGAAAGATAGATGCGCGGTCGGGGAATCGACGTCAACCAGCGGCCGTCTTATCGAGAGGAACTCGGGGACAAGGAAGGCGGTGATTCGTTATGCGAAGCCGTAAACTTTGCAGTCGCTAATTCGTATCGTATCTTCGCGTCGTGGGGTTGTAGAAGAGAAGCTGGCATGGAGTGGATGGAGTGCGAGTTGGACAGTTGAAGCTCCCGTCACTGGGTTGGAGCTACAGAAGGTGCAGTGCAATGAGGTTGCTGCTAAGGTCCGTAGTACGTACAGGCGGGCTGCAAGGCAAACACAGTCTGGCGTGGCCGGGCACGCAGATCCACGTCTGTTAGAGCAGCCTAAGTACAACCTAGCTGTGGCGGCTGAGGCTCAGTTACTTGAATTACGTAAGCGAGCATATAGTCGAGTTCGAAATCGCAGGTGGAGAAGAGAGGAATGATTAGAACGAAACAGCTATTTCAGACTCTAGCAGCCAATTCACAGAAGTTTTCATGTATTTCAAATGGCCATATAGGGGTGCCGTAAAGGTTTGAGCACTCGAAACTCCCGAGAAATTTCTAGGTGAATTTACACAACATTTCTTTAAAGGCAAACAATGGTTTAGAACAATGCGCATACCTTGGTTTAGTATCAAACAGCAGATTTTGCCTAAGCGTGGGTAATTGTTTATTTAATACTCTTATTTAGAGAGCCTTTGGAATTTCCGTTTTCACCTAACCCAGGTGCTTGAGGTTGGGAGGTTCATTTAGAAGCTTCTAGTAGCTCAGAGAGTAATTCGAGGTGGTCCCAACCCGTGGCTGGCTGGCTGCCTGCTAGAGCTGTCTCTTGGTAGGTACTGAGGTAGCTGAGATCACCCTACGTAGTACTACCTCTGTACGTAACCCCGCTGTTGACCACTCGACTCACAAACACTGGCTGCTTACATCACTGCCAACCGAGCTCAACATCCATCCCCAGTGATCATCCTGTCCTTTATTAACGAATTCATGTTAGTCTAATAAGGGTGCAGCTTCAACCCTACACCTCATCTTCTTATTACCTACCTACACCTTCTGAAGAATGGCGACCAACGTCGTGGTGATAGCCACCGACTTACGGCGAGCTACTATCAAAGTCAACCCTGGAACGTACCTTATTGATGTGTTGGAGGAAGCTTGCAGAAGACTCAACCTGTCCAGTGATAAATATCTTGTCAAGTAGGTACCACATGCTCGAGCTAGGCTCTTCCGCTGAGCAAGTAGCTAATGAGATTAACGTATAGACACCGACAAAAAACAGTAGATTTATCTGTCCCCTTCCGAACGTCTGGTCTGTCGCCAGGCGCAAAACTTGAACTTGTCCAAAAGTCGAAAACACCTTCTGCTATCCAAGTCGCCCTCCAAGTTCCTCCACCCGAGGGTCGCGAAATACCTGGTGGCCGTTTGATTCAAAAGTTCCCCAGCGATCTCACCATATGGAAGGTTCTCCGCCAGTTCGAGAGCGGAGAGGCCAGCAATGGAAGGAACATCAATATTACCGGCCGCGGAATCGCGCAAATGAGTGGTGGTATAGGGAGCGGTAGCGGACAGCTTTACTACGAAACACCGGTTCTCAACATTATGGGACGAGAGCTTGCAACCTTTGCCGATTTCCAGAAGACACTATCGCAACTAGGATACAACTCAGGGAGTGTCCTGATTCGTTTGGACTACCGAAAGACAGACAAAACACTTTACGATGCAATGACAGAAATTGGCCAGTTCTTCAAAGACACCGAAGATGAAGACCTGAAAGCAGAAGCTCCAGCTGCAAAAGTCGAGGTTGCAGCAGAACAAGGGGCACAGAAGCTAGAAGAGCAAGCCCAAAGGGAGACACAGGACTCGCAGATGACGGATAATCAAGTAGAACAGACACATGAACCAGCCCCCATTCAACAAGAAACAGGGCCCAAGGCTACTGATGAGGATAACATGGACATCGACTCTTCTCGGCCCGGAGAGCCTCTGACACCCATCAACGTTTTCCTTGCTCCTTCAGGATCAACGCCTGCTGCGGCCTTAGCTCCCGCTAACGACGCTGACTTTGCACCTACAATCGCTCATGCGCAACTCCATCAAGCTCGGCTTCAGGGGGATTCGAGGAACAAGCGTCTACTATCAGATCGTGAATTGGAAGAGAAGGCTGCTGCAGAGGCCGCAAGGATCAACGCAATCAAATCTATTCTCGTCAAAGTTCGATTTCCGGACAACACAAGTAGCGACTGGGAAGTAAGTTCCTCTCACAGTGGCCAGTTCCTCTACGATGCTGTTCGGCATGTTATGGCCCATAACAACCAACCTTTCCATCTTGTTCTTCCTGGGACCAAGATTGTGATCAAAGACGATCCCAGCCCCAGCAACGGATTGATCAAGGCGTATAAACTATCTGGGCGTACTTTGATCAACCTGGTCTGGGACGATGCTGTACCATCAGCCGTACGGAAGGAGCCATTTCTCAAGGCCAACATTGCTCAAAAGGGCCAGCAGGTCAAGGTGCCTGAGCTCATCGCCTCGAATGATCAAGAAGAGGAAGTACCTGTTGCTCGGCCAGCACAAACAGAGAAGGGCGAGGGCTCAGGAGAGAAGACTGGCAAGAAGATACCCAAGTGGCTCAAGCTGGGCAAGAAATAGACAATAGTGGCAGTTTAGAAACGTTGCGGAGTTTGCATTAACCATCATTGGTGGCGTTGGTTTAAGGTAGCTTTTTCATAGCGCAAAACAGCGAAATCCAGAGGTCATGAAAACATATTGCATGCAACGGATGTAAATTCGAAAATGAAGGGGAGGCGTCACTCATCACGAAAGACAGATTGGAACATGGCTTCATCATTACGCCATAAATCTCTTGAAAGTGTTGGTATTCCGGTGACCCGTAGCTAAATCCCTGCCACGGAGCGTCCAAGCCGTTAATTTTTTTAATCGATCAAATCGTGACCACGCCAATCCATGCGAACCCCGTTCGGTGCCAGATTCTCAAAAATCAGATCAAACCGAGTTGATTTAGTGACCAGTACGGCGGGCCTCAGCGATGACGCGCTGGAGCTCGTCAACCTTGGCCTTGGCACGACCGAAGGTACCGAGCTACGATGCGAGTTAGTACTTATATCGTGGGGTGATTGCGGTGTCTGGGTTCGACATACTCTCTTCTTGGCGAGCTTACGGGCACGCTTGTCCTTGGAGTTGCGGAGCAACTCAATGACTCGGCGCTCGTAGGGGGCAAGGCTGTGAGGAATGGCGGTTAGCAAAAAGTTCGAGCACATATTTGAAAACTCCTCCAATGGATAGGGTACATGCTGGCTACTAGGCCT
This sequence comes from Fusarium fujikuroi IMI 58289, assembly GCF_900079805.1. NCBI lineage: Eukaryota > Fungi > Ascomycota > Sordariomycetes > Hypocreales > Nectriaceae > Fusarium > Fusarium fujikuroi. The sequence continues at coordinate 2,201,290 of NC_036622.1, read as the reverse complement.
TGAACTCGCGGCGCAAATGCCACGCCCAGCATCCCCCATCCATCGCCTTCCAATCCAAGCTCTGATCCCAAAGATAATATCTGACTTACCCAGCAACCTCCTTGACGACCTCACGGACGAAAGCGGTGCGCTTGCTCAGGTGACCCTTGGTTCGGGAAACACGGGGCTTGACGACACGGGGAGTGGTTTTCTGTAATATCGGCGACAAATGTCAGCGTCCATCGTCTGCTAGTTCGGTGGTTGTCGAGCCCTCATCCGTCGCGAAGGCGAAGACAAAGCAGAGATCCTCCACGAGGTGAGACTGCGACAGAAAGACGTACGTGACCCTTGTTGAGGCCGACGGCCAGGCCAGATCGAGCGGTTTCAGCGGCCATTGTTGCTGGATGGGTTAGTTGGATCGTGAGGTGACGAGAATATTTCCAACAGGATCAGAAAAGACGAGGGGATCTTTAGCTTAGCTTAGTCCAAAATTTGCAAATCTGTGGGTCACGTGCCGAAGGGTAACCGGAGTTTGCATTTTGTGCGTACCCCACATCAACCATTTGATGGCGGGTGGATCTATCTGATGTGTGAGACGACGGCTCATCAGAGCTTAGAAGAGGACTACCTATCCGTAGACTAGACTAACACGGATACATAAAAATGAAGAACAGCACTTGGCATCATGAACCGTCAACTGTGAGTTTCAAACATGACTTGACTCTTACGAGAAACAATGATGCTGATCATGCTCAAATCAAACGGATATGGCATCATGTCTTGAAGGCTAGGGTTAACATTATAGAAAGTCTTTGCCTTTTCATACTCAATCCCATATGGCCCAGGATCAGCGTGAATATCTATCCACTCGGCCTTATCCAGCAACAGGCCATGTTCATAGAGGTACTGTATGATCTTGGATGCCTCCAATCCACAAAGGAGGTCAAATAAGGTACGACGATACTTTGTGCATTGCGATCGACAACCGAGTCTCCGAGGGATCATCCTCCAATCTTCCTTGTGTTAAAGGGAAACACAGAAAATGTAACCAGCCTGCCAGCAGAACTCGGAAATTCATCGCTTCTCAGTGCAACGCTTTTGCACGAAGAGATCACGTTTCTATTCTTGTGCTACCCAACAGCAACAGCTTTGTTGGCCATCTGTACTGTAGCTAAGAATAGCTTGAGGCGGCTCAGACGCTTGCTTGTGTTATAATATCGTAAACAATGAGTTGGCCATGGATATTCCATAATAATAAACATCCGAGGCTCCGACCCAGCGAACATGAAACACGATCGACATCCAATCAATTGCACTGCCTGGTTGTTGGCTCCTCGCCTCCGATCCCTTCAACTCTATGTCTCCTTGCGGACGTAGAAGGATCTGCGGGTGGAATTGGATTGCATTGCACGACAGCGCTGGAATCTAGAGCAGGCCCGATTTAATGGGTTACTAGGCCGCGTGTTCGGTGAAGCAAGGAGAAACCACTCGGAGCGGTTGATGCTCTGACGTCGTGTTCTCCATATGGCTTTTGATGGACTTATAAACTACCTACTTCGCTAGTCATGTCTCGAGTTGAAAATCTGCTGTTTGACAACATCAAACTTCACGAATTAACATACCTTTGCTAATTAGTAGGTATACAACCTCTCACTTCATACCAAACACACATACTACATTCCTCAAATACTCTCACGATGCAATTCGGACTTTTGTTTCTTTCTGCTTTGCCCACAACTTGGGCCGCACATCTTTACGCAGTTCCCCAGAGTCTTTCTCTTCTCGAGACTAGTGCTGAAGATAATGGCTGCACACTACCCGATACCTACCGCATCCGGAACTTCAAGGCAGAGTCTAAAGACAGCGGCAAGACGCTCAGTGGCTTTGACTTTGTATTCTTCGACCAGGACACCAAATTGACGACCCCTTGCCACAAGAACGCTTCTTCAAAGGCCATTACGGGGTTGGGAGGCAGAGATCGTTTTGCGTGTGACAACGACGCGGTGGAGTTCATCTGGACTGATGATACCAAGAAGCTATGGATGATGGAGAAGGTCTGTCAACAACAGGATGGGTAAGTCTTGACTCCTCGATCTTGAAGAGAAAACATGCATTGACAGCGGCCCAATAGATCTGTACCATATGAGGCCAGTGGTAGCATCATTCTCAACGTCAAGTGTGCCAGGACTGGCGGCTGCTCGAGCAACTCGACAGACCAGAAGTCGGCCTTTACTAGCCTTCAACCCGTGAGGGAGGCTCCCCCTTCCTGAGAATTCGGTCCGTGATAAGTAAGATCTCGTGATCTTGAGCCGTGCAGAATCTAGTCTGCCTGATAGTCAGACGGGCTACCTTGTCACTTGTACAAGACTAGAGTGGACGTATGAGGATGGCAGTGAGGCGAGGAAAAGACAGCGATAGTGTCCCATTAATACCACGAATGGATAGAGATTCAGCACAAAGCTTCAAGATGAGCAGCGCACTCTGTTCGTGATTTCTTCAAGATCATTTATTCAGGAACAAAAGCCGACTTCTGCCTCCAGCGTGAAAGAATGTAAAGTGGGTCTACAATCCGGGGTAGTGTACTCTCATTGACCACTCAGAGTGTCTCATTTGGCTCTAAATAGAGGGAACAAATGACGCTCCCTTCCTATTGGTCGTTTGTTGGCCTAGGTAGGTACCGCCAATTCTAGTACATGTGCCGTATGACCTCAACAGTTTGAAGTATCATTCACGAGACCTGTCAACCCTGATCTTGACCACTTCATTTGATCTACCTGCTATTTCAGCTCTCATCATTATGTATGTCGAGGCTAAAGTCAAATAGTCCTCAACACTTTCTCAATGATGCATTGCTCCTTTACCGTCATCCCGTCCACTCTCAATTCGGAGAACTTCTGAGTCGTTACTAGAAGTTGATTCTACAACGCAGATCGAGTATTAGGGATCTTTCCCACTATTGAAAAAAAGACCAGCGCATTTATGGACGCGTTTGCAACTGTTCAGACTTTGCAACTATCAGCATAGAGCACCACGTTACACCATGCGACTCAGGCCCGTCAACACGATGAGAACACTGACTCTTCAGCTGGTTCTCATCACTTCATGCCTCGCTCTTAGCAATCCATTTTCAATACTCAGACACAGCAGTAATGGTCCTAATATTAAACCCTACGGCATATCCGTTACCTTATTTGCAACACTCGAGCGTCTGTCGCGGCTCGTCGACATTGCCTATTGTATTGGCACCACAGGAGTCAGGAAACCCTTCGACTGTGTCTCGCGCTGCAGCGAGTTTCCCAGTCTCGATCTCATCAATACGTGGAACACTGGCCCTTTGCTCAGTGACAGTTGCGGCTATATCGCTGTGGATCACGGTGTGAGGCAACGCGGAGACAATGACGCTTACATGGCCGGTGAGCCTGCTATCGTGGTGGCCTTCCGTGGTACCTACAGCATCGCCAACACGATTGTCGATCTGAGTACTGTGCCGCAAGAGTATGTGCCGTACCCATCTCCTGACCACGACGGAGAAAACCCACCTGACGAACCGAAGCATCAATGTACAAATTGTACGGTGCACATGGGGTTCCTCCAGTCCTGGAAGAATGCCCGAAGCCTCGTACTTCCACAATTGAGACAGCTGAGGCTCCAATATCCTTCTTATCCTGTCCAGCTTATAGGTCATAGCCTGGGAGGTTCCGTCGCTTGCCTCGCTGCACTGGAGCTCAAGGTATCTATGGGGTGGCAGGACGTCATAGTCACGACCTTTGGTGAGCCCCGAGTTGGGAATGAAGGGCTCGCCCACTTCGTCGATGAAGTCTTCCATCTAGATGGCCAAGATGATCTCGAGGGGCGACAATACAGGCGGGTTACTCACAAGGAAGACCCCGTGCCTCTGCTTCCTCTGGGTGAATGGGGCTACAAGTCACACGCAGGGGAGATATACATCGCCAAACAGGAGCTAAGCCCTTCTGAAGCCGATATTTACATGTGTATCGGCGACAACGATCCGAAATGCATCTCCGGGGCAGACGACTCGTTATGGATGACGATACGCCGCTTGTTCCACGTCAAAGGCCTTCTAACGGCCTCGGACAAATTGGCAGAGTTGAACGGATTCCCTTCTAGATTCAAGCTATGGCAACTGCTGTTTGCTCATCGGGATTACTTCTGGAGACTCGGCCTCTGTGTACCAGGAGGCGACCCTGCAGATTGGGGCAGAGGACGTTACCAAGCACCGGAAACGGAGGAGCTATGATTTTTTGAACTTATTGTGTTGGAGTTGGCAGGCGTTGATGACATGGAAAAGCCAGCTTTAAGATATCTCATGCATATGAACTTGATGGATTAACACATTTGCAGAGCTGGAGCTTCAACATTTTTGAAATCAAATTCGTCATGTATTTCATTAAGTATTTGACAAATTCAATGTAGTCTCAAGCGTCTAAAACCTATTGACTCATATTCTAGAACCACCATATGGATGAAAGAGACCATGTTTTCTACTCCGTCCCAACCAGTATATCCAGCGTGTTGTTCAAAGTCCTACGGTTTTCTGGTGACCTAGTCCAGGCGGTCCCGCTGACCACGGGCTAGACCGAGCGGAAAGCTCCACCAAAACAAGCTGAACCAGGATTATTCAAAGTCATGTCAAGTGATAAAGAGGGGTCCCACGCTAAAAGAGGTCCCTGAAAGAAAGATTTCACCTTGGGGAAGGCTGCTGGAATTCATACTTATCCAGCCTGGTCGACTTGTTTCTATGTAGACAGTCCATCATCTCGAATACCCACCATAACAAGAAGGAGATAAGAAAGGAGAACAGCACATTCCTGCTGCTGAGCTGTCTGTACTGTATGAGGCAAAACCGGTTTCCACGGCTCTCTGGTGGAACGTGGGCTTCGGATGATTGCAGATGGGTCCGTGGGATCAGAGGAGAAATGGTTCAGTTAATAAACAGGGGTTTGATGAGCGACAGAGCTGCTATTAAGCTCCAGATTGCAAAAAGAAGGCCTTCATTGAAGTCGGCCAGGGCTAGTTACGAACAAGACTACAACCTACAAGTGATTTGAACTTGACAGCTACAGTGTGCCCTTAGAGTGGAATATCTTGAAACGAGTAGGATATCACCAAACTCTAACCAGCTAAACAGTTCCCGCATCCAGGTTCGCGGATTTCCTGGTCAAGGATGATGCACAAATCGAGGCGTACGATATGACATGGAGGGGTTGGAAGCAAGCGGAATGAAAAACATCAAGTGTCAAGTCACAAGGCAGGGATTTGACCCGTTCAGAGCGAGATGGGCAGATCTTGAGATTTGATGCAGCCCAGCCAGCCCAGCAAAGAGTGCCACTGTATCTACCAGTTCTGACGAACTCCATAGATAGGGCTCTGTTTCTTGATGGACACGAGTCCGAGTGCTGTGGAGGGGTTGTCGAGATTGTGTAAGAAATCTTGATCCAGGTTTCAGATACGGAGTAGTGGTTTTGGTCTTGACTTGATACATATATCGCAACAGGCGTCTCAGAGTCAGGGTCAGGGTCACAGAATCCAGACTATGCAGAAGCGTTTGGATTGATAAGCTCTTAAACGCTGGACTCTGGAGTGGGCGGTTAATATAACGGACGGTCCCAGGAAATGAGTTCATCTCGTGTGAAGCTCTCACGGCCTATAATCCAGCAGAATAGAACTGTCATGCGCTGGTAAGCTCAGTAAGTCTAACTATGGGGGCGTATGAATGGTAGACTCTCGTGCCTTCTGGCGGTAGTGGCAGTCGTGGGCAGACAACAACAGATCATCACTGGTCGAAAGCCTCTCGGATCTCAGACTTTCAGCCATGATTCGTGTGTGAGATGCGTGCTGCCGTCCGTGGCGGGCCTGGAGATAACCAGGACAAGGGCCCAATAGAAGTCGTCTCATCAGCCCCAATGAGGCTGATTCAATTATGATGCAGAGACAACAACTAGCATTGTGTGATTGATTTCTCTTACGAAAAGCAGCTTGCCGTAAAGGAGACATTAGCACGTGCATATCAGCACCATTTCCTAGGAATCAAACCTGAAAAAGGGGTGTCTGCACAGGCGGCCTGTGTGAATGAACTGGAGGAGAGATTGGCGTCAACTGCCAGGGCTAATGAGCACCACGTATCAAACAACGGCTACCTAGAAAACTGTTTCGTTTGGTGGAAGAGGGGTGAAATCAATGGAAGGGGGCTCATCTCTGTCGTCACTTTTTTTAGGCTCACGTGGCTACCTGTGCATTGTTTACATCCGGCATGGATGGCATGGCATGGCAGCCTGGGGCCAGCCCAGGACAAAGCCCAGGTTCCTTGAGTTTCTACTACCCCAGCTCCACAGTAGGTATTTGAGACTACGGGTACTGGGCTCAGATTGCTCCAAGCTACCCGGACCTTACCTTCAGTATTTGGGATGCACTACAATTTAGATGAGGCGGGCAGCTATGGCGCACCAGGTTCCGTCTGGACTTTTCAACGGGGACATGTTCCGCTAAACGGGGAGATCATATCGGCTCCCCTATTTTCTCCTCTCTCTCCAGTTAATGGCACTGTCGGTTGTCTTGAAAAGATCCATTCATTATTAGAGCGGTGACTGGGTTTGTGGTGCACTAATGTAGATATGCGGGTTAAACAGTTACCAAGAAGTGGGAGTCAAAGGCCCAGAGGCCAACAGCCCGGGCCTAAGGCGACCCTGGGATTGGGCGGGCCAGGCTGTTCCTTGGGCGATACACCCCTAGAAACGATCCATTCCATGGGGGGAGCTGCCCGCACTGGGGGCCTGCCCGCTGCCTGTCCGGCTGGCTCCCATCCATCCATTCCATTAGTACAGGGCGCTGCCAAAGTCCAATTCTAATGCGCAAAATACGTACCCAGGTTCCTACCTACCTTAGTACCTTGACCTCGCTCACTCACCCAACGCCTGACCCGCCTAACTACACCTCAGTCCAATCCAGTCACTGGTCTCTCTACCTTACCTCTGCTCATCCCTCTCCCTACGCGCCCCCCAACTCTCAACCTCAAAAATTCAATCTCTCACTCAACCTCTCTTCTCCCTGTCACGACTACTTCCACTTCCTTTCTTCTTATCAAACAACTCCCAATATCTTCCAAAATGGCCACCGAGGTATGTATTCTCCCTCCAAGTTTCTCTATCCTTCTCTAGAGATGCTCTACCCTTTTTCCCTCTCGGCCTCCTGTCCCGCCGAAGGCCGCACAACCCCTCAATCGAAGCCCAACATGGACAAACGGGGACAACACCATGAGGTTCCTCCTCGAAACTCACGATTCGTCCATGGCCTCGAACTCTCGGCTATGTAGCTTGCGATTCTCTAGAGGCCATCTCAACTTGCCATCAGGCGGTGTTGCTCGATCCCATCCCCCTCCCCGCTCATCTCCTCATCCCCATCTCTCTGATCAAAATGCTTGATGCTGACTCTCATGGTGTGATAGCGTGAAAGGTTTGTCTACAGCATCCCCTCACGGATCTCTTCCGACGCTATCGGCGCCCTGCCAATACCTTGGCTCGTCCGGCTCGTCTAGGAATCCAGATCCCCTTCGAAGGACATCGCATCGCTGACATCGTACGTGTTACCTCACTATAGCAAGACCTTCCTGGCCCGCCTCTGCGAGCAGGCCGAGCGCTACGATGAGATGGTCACCTACATGAAGGAGGTGGCTAAGCTGGGCGGAGAGCTCACTGTTGACGAGCGTAACCTCCTCAGCGTCGCCTACAAGAACGTTGTCGGCACCCGACGTGCCTCGTGGCGCATCATCTCCTCGATCGAGCAGAAGGAGGAATCTAAGGGCTCCGACAAGCACGTCTCTACCATCAAGGATTACCGCAACAAGATCGAGACCGAGCTCGAGAAGGTCTGCCAGGATGTTCTCGATGTCCTCGACGACTTCCTCATCCCTAACGCTGCCACCGGCGAGTCCAAGGTCTTCTACCACAAGATGTGCGTTTTTATCTTCCCCGCCTCTAGCCTGAGGCCCCTCGTCTTTCCGCCCTTTTTGTGCTCGCTCACGCAGCACTACACCCATCTCGCTCCATGCGTGCTTTTTCCACCGCGGAAAAAAAATTGCACTCCATTTTTTATTTATTTAGTTATCGAGAAGCTGACCGTGTTTCTTTCTGATGAATAGGAAGGGTGACTACCACCGTTACCTCGCTGAATTTGCCTCTGGTGAGAAGCGCAAGGGTGCTGCTACCGCTGCCCACGATGCTTACAAGGTAAGGCTAAATTAAAACCCAACTACCCCCCACCTCCGTCACATGCCGCAAGATCCGGGCCGCTGGTGCCCCTCGCTGACAAGTTTTGCCCAACCACAGAGCGCTACCGATGTTGCCCAGACTGAGCTCACTCCAACTCACCCTATCCGTCTGGGTCTCGCTCTCAACTTCTCCGTCTTCTACTACGAGATCTTGAACTCCCCCGACCGTGCTTGCCACCTTGCGAAGCAGGCCTTCGACGATGCTATTGCCGAGCTCGACTCCCTCTCTGAGGAGTCTTACCGTGATAGCACCCTGATCATGCAGCTCCTCCGAGACAACCTCACCCTCTGGACTTCTAGCGACAGCGCTGAGGGCGAGGCCGCTGGTGCTGCCGATGCCCCCAAGAAGGAGGAGGGCGAGGCTACCAAGCCCGCTGAGCCTGCCGCCGCCCCTGCTGGGGAGCCTGCGCCTGCTGCTGCCTCCTAAATCTGTCAATAATCCCCCTCGATACCACATGCGTCTCGGCATATAGGAACCGAGACGTATTCTTGCCCCGGTTACACTTGTCTGCCCCCGGACACACGGATAGCTGGGCCTGTCTTGGGCGGGCTGGATGATAGTACGAGGCTTCTTCTTTTTGCGCGGTGCGTTGCTTTTTTCCCATGGCGATGGAGAGGGAGGAATCACAAAGGGTCTGGTTTCTGGCAAGGGAGAGTGTACGGCGTGGAATCTTTCGTCTTGTTTGTCCGTCGGACTAGTAAGAAGGGAAGAAGGGGAGTGGGGAAAATTCGATCCGCCAACACTCAGTGATGACGGCTATTTGTCTTTTTTTCTCTCTTTTTTTCTACCTGGCAGATAAATCGCAAAGTTTCCTCCCCTTTTCACACATTTTTTTTCTTTGGCCTACTTGCCGCACCTAGCATTTGTGTATCTCTCAATCCCCGTCTTGTTGGTCATTAAGAACGTGGACAGGGCTTAGCCCGTCTTGATGGATCGTCACGAAGAAGGCTTTCTCATGTTAACGCTTTTCCCCCAATTGTCTTATGTCTTTTATGTTTTCTGTTCATGTCTATTGGTTCGTTCTCAAACGTGACCCCCCCTGACGAGAGGCAATGGAGATGAATTGTTTCCTGTTGTTTCTAAACAAAGACTTGTCCCCAAAAATTAACCCCCTATACATTCATGTTCACGGGTACCGAGGAAAAAAAGTGGCGGTATAAGCTGCCCCTTGGCTTTTCCGATCTGAAGCCTCTCAGAGTTTCTGTACTGGTGACATTTGTTCTCTACTGACATTTTCCTGATGTTGAACGGTTGCATTTCCCAGCGCTTGTGTTCCGTCTTTATATTCGCGAACCGTCTGCCATTGGGTTTCCGAAGTTTTGCATATGTATAACGTCAAATGTCGGGTGGAACAAGTGTCGAATGTGATAGTCTCTCGTACCTGGGATTAGAAGGATTGGTTTACACGTGCATGCTAGTCTAGGTACGTGGCATTGTCTGTTAAGGACATTGATTAATGAAGAATAAATGCTATATCATGACACATGTCGACGTGGCCCCGGCTGCCTATTAGGAAGTATGTATTGCTGGCACCGGGCCGTTCGTAAGCAAAGATGGCAGACGCATTCCTTGCTTGGTAGCGAGTGCTGATGCGTCAGTCCGTTAGCGACGCTGTCACCGCTCCTCGGTGCGACGATTGAGTAGCCTGGCTGCTCGAGCCAACCTCTCTTGCTTCTCCTTCAAGCCATTTCCTTCTTCGCTATCCCTCTCTAGAATGCCGCCTTCTTCGTCCCTTGCGTCCTCTCCACGAGCCACCCTGTTCTCAAGTCCGCGGTACATAGCCGTGCGGCCATCTGGGGGAAGCTCGGCGGCGGCAGCAGCCATGTTGGCGGCGGCGCGTCTCTTGGGCCCAAAGCGCCAGCTAATGCGCTTCCACAAGCTTCGCGACTTGGAACCAGCAGGTGATGGAGGTGTGGCAAACGAAGTATCCGGGTCGGGGTCTGGAGTGGCGGCAGATGAAGACGACAGTGATGATGATAGTGACGGGGCCGTGGGGAGGTGTAGGGCTGAAGCGACTTCGGTGCGCCAGATATGAATGCGCTCTTGCTTCGCAGGAGGCATGAGGGGGTTGATCTTGATTCGGTGATCTGAATTATCGGCCATGGCTGGTTCTGTTACTGTTGAGGCTGATGATGGATTGCGATTTGTTGGTAGGAGCAAGCAATTAATTAATTTGTCGTGGTTTGGTGATGGGATCCGTAAGGAGATGTTGGATTATGGGGCTCAATGCGTATTGTGTGGTATTAGTCCGAGGCCAGTCGGAATTGTGAAGCTTGCCATCAAATCAATGATCTGCCGTTGGTGATGATGAGAAGCGGACGATGAGGACGTCAAAAGTAAAAAAAATCAGTGGCTCGTTGACAATCTTTGTTTTGCGCGTCGTCCAGCGATTTCATCCGTGTACGCCAATGACTCGTGCAGATCGTACGAAATCGTACTATCGAAGGGCCTGAGCGTGCTGGATCTGGATCTGGGGGTTGTCTCCAAGACTCGAACACTCGATACCAGACAGATGAGGCTTGATTGCGATGGCCTGTGATGATGTTCCCAATGACCAAGAAAGAAAAAGCAAACAACCCAGACTGAAGGTTGTCTCTGTGAGAAGGGAAAAGGAGAAATTGCGATCAAGGTTTAGAAATAAGAGAGGCAAGGCGAGGTCAAGCAAGGTAAGGTAGGTTCGGTTCAAAAGCGATTGGAGCTAAGGAAATCACGGACCGGGGACGATCTATATGGCTTCAATGGGGGGAAGAGAGAGGGGGGGGCGGGTTTCTGAGCGGGCCAAAAATGAATTAGGTACGATGGTCTAGGTGGCTGGAGGTCTTATGTTGGAGGACTGAGATTGGGAATTGAGGGCATCGGAGGTGGAGGAAGAGAAGACAAAGAGACGAAGGATGAGAGTGTGGTTTTTGCAAGGTCGAGTATGTGCATGCAAGGATGTGATATGATAGATACATAAATTGATCAGCGCTGGTCTAGATCGTCCAAGGTCAACCAAGGTCTCGTGCTCACGACAGGGAAGAGAGAGTGCAGCGTGGACGGTAACCTACGGCAGCCATGGAGCGCTACCATGTCCTGCATGCACCTCCCTTAGTATCTAGCATTACTGAGGCTGCAGCGCTCCATGCATTGCATAGGTAGGTAGTAGTCATGGGCATCAACTGAACTGTGGATACTATACCAAGCATTGAAAGTGTCGGTGACGGGGACCAAAGGTTCGTGCCGAACTCAACAACACCAGTAGGTTAAACGTTAAGCCCAAAGAGTCAGCAGAGTATTTCTGACAAAACAATCAGATCAGATCACACGCCCGCCAGATACCGAGAATTATCTCATTGGAGGTCTCCATCTGTGGGGCTTGGTCATGAGGCCTAGATACTGATACTGTACAATAAATCCCTCCACCTTGCCCCTCCAGGGTAGCAATTTTACCTACCTACCTACTAGTACCTACCTATATTACACGCCTTACAGGTATCTTGGATTCAAGCCGCCGCCACAGCATTGATGCATCACCCGACGAGAGGCACAGTTAATTAAATTAGGTGCGTCCTTGGCGATAGCGATCTACCGAAATCAACCGTCGAAACACGCCACTACTCCCATCTGGTGGCTTTCTCGACCGACTCGTGGTTAGACGACTTCGGTGACACATGATTCAGTTGCTGGCTCACATGCTGTGAAACATAAAACACCATCAGAGATAACAACATCAGCTGGCGAATCTCGGCGACAGTGACCAAGTCTTGTTTGTACTTTTTACTCTTACACTAAAGGCGTAACCATAGTCATAATCCAAGCCAAGTCCCCAAGACATACCTCCCCAAGACACACTTCCCAAGTGATTCAAGCCCATCAAAACGCTTCCCAACGCCTCGCATCCAAGAACTAAGCTAACTCATACCTGCAAACCAACTCACTTTTCCTATGCCCTTGTGCTCGGCTTCAGCGTTTCCCAACCTCCTACCTCTTGACCCTCACCCAGAGATCCCAGTAGATCCGTAGACCCTTGCCGTTGATGCTGGTTTTGGTTCTGTTGCGGTAACTGTGGCTTGGGCTGTACTGGCGGTGCTGCGCGGCGAGATGGCACTCCGCCAGTCATACCGGGCAGCCCTACCGCTCCGATCGAGCTAGACGGGTTTGCACCAGTTCCGTTCACGCTAGGCTTCGGAGGTGCTACGGGCTTCCGTGAGGTGGCTCCGATGCCCTGTGAGTGAGGACTTCCTGTGAGACCTCCGGTGTGAGCCCTTGTTGGCAGCGGTGGCCGGAAGTCGTCTTCCATGGCTCTCTGGCTCAGTGCTGGGCTTGAGCTTGGCGATGTTGTGGTCAGATGTACAGGCTTCTTCGCTACTGGCGGCGCAGGTTTCCCACCCTTGCTGTTCTGCGAGAACTGGGAAGCATGAGAAGCTGCTGATGTAGGCCGAAGAGGTGGAGGTAGCGGTTGAGTCTGCACCCTATTAAGACCAAACCCGTTGCTCGGTGGTGTCTGTCCCATTGCCGCCACTCCTGATGTTCCTCGTCGCGGAGGTGGAGGCGGAGGTGGCGTCTCGACATGGCCCATAGGAGCATGATCATCTAGGAGATTCATGCGCCCGACCTTAGCTGGCAATGCTGATGGGTCATATGGCGGTGGCAGCTTTCGAGGTTGAATACTCGACCCTGATGCCATGACGTTGGGCAAGCTGACTTTTTCAAATGGTGAACTGGACATGCTGGACAGAGATGCCTTTGACGACGATCTTGGAATAGAGATCCAATCCGGCTCTTCAGTAAGACCAAAGGGATTTGAAGGACGGTTGGGATTGAGGCCCACGGCTTGCCCGTTTCTGGGTTTGGGCACAGGTACAGCGGCACGAGCGGGCTGCTTGTTGTCGAGCCACCACTTCTGGCGATCCGAACTTGCGGGAGGAAGCCCTGGCTCGATAGAATCATAGCCAATAAGATCTTCATCATCGCTGTCCTCGCCAGTGCCAAGATGAGCTGTTGCGTCTCCGACCTCGGCCTTTCGACGTTGATACAACTCCGTACTGATCTTTTCTCGCAGCTGCTCATCCACGATGCTCACCCTACACTCGAAGGCAGCGTGGACAGGTCGGTGATCTGAGAATTTGAGAGGTGCCGAGTTATACAAGATCTGTCTGAGGTTGGAACCCTTCCTGAGAATACGATCTGTCCACGCAGGAATGCGAGCTTTCTCACTGTAGTCTCGTCAGAATTTGTGAATACAAGCACCGATACATGAAAGTGCACTTACGAGGTATCATAGTCATCGGTTCCTATGTCAAACTTGTACGTCGGAGGAAACGTGATGCGAGCTTCAGAATAAAAGGGGAACGATAATCCAGCTACCATCTGCAGATTGAGCTGATCATTCTCGTATAGCGTCTCAAAGTCACGCTTCTTCACCAACGCACGCGCAGTTTCAGAGTTGAGCCCAATGCGATAGTTGAAGTCGCCCAACCAGATGACGGCGTCTGTTTTTGTCAGTATGTGTGGATTCAGCGAACACAGTACCAAGGGTACTTACCATGATCATCGATTCCCCGGTTCCGCTGAAAGCGTAAACCGTGATGTATTGTTGCATAATCCCGGTTGCGTTCATCGTAGTTTGAAAAGCCAGCAGCCAGATGTGCCGTGACGAAACATATATGCGTGTTGGCATAGTCGAATCGAATCGCCACAGCACCCTTGTTTCCAGCCATGCCAGACATGCCAGTCTTTTTCACGCTACCCTCCACGTTCTTAATGTTGGCCAAACTGGGCGTCTTTACAAAAATGCAGAGTGCTGCTCCAACTAGCTGCCCGCTCCGCAGCAACACATACCTCTCACCTCCCAATCGCTTTTGTCGATCGTTGAGATTGCGCTTCACGGCATGCTCCCATAGGTTCTTCCGTGACGGGTCACTGTTCATGATCTGTTGCGGACTGAGCTCTACAATTTCTTGAAAACCAACGACGTAGATGTCCGGCTGCGCATCTCCCAAGGTCTCCGGGAATAACCAGGGGCCAAGATCATCATTGACGCCTTCGGTACGGCCATTAAGGTTGAACGTGCCAACCCATATGGTGATGCTGTTGTATGACGTGAACTCGCTGCTCCTTTTGGACAGCTCTGTTGACACAAAATCGCTGATGGGATCGAACAGAAGGACCGCCGCTTGCCCAACAAGGCGACCCAAAAGCATGTCAATAGTGATTTGACGAGAGGGGTCGAGGAAGTTGTTGTGATAGATACGTTGGACAGACTTTCGCACGTCAGCCACAGCCCCTGCAAGAGACATCTTTCCATGACGCGTGAACGATGATTTGAGCGCGCCTGTCCCAGCATACGTTTTGGACAAAGAGTCGCCGTTGTCTGCCCATAGACTGGAATGTCTCATCCAGAAATCAGAGGCAGCGAATTCACCCCGATGTCCAAGAAAGGCCTCAACTGCCATCTGTGAGATCATGGTTTGCACAAGATTAGTTCGATCAAGACAGTCCAGACAATTGGTTCGGAAGACACCCTCCTGCTGAAGCACAACCACCATACGAGCTTGTCCAGAGCCATCATGGTCATATCTAGGTTCGCTTGTCTCCTCCGCAAGAAAGTAGGCAAAACCGTCGGTGGAGTCCTCAATATAGCGGCGGATATCTCGCGCAGCCTCATATCCCGCTGGCCCTTTTGTTTCTGCATGGAAATCGTAATTGGTTTCTCGCAAGAGAGCATGATCTGAAGATCCGTCTGGGCCAGCACGACTTAATGGACAGTGTTTGATACCATTGTGGTAGAGTGTACTGAGCTCTACCTCGCCAGGCTTTGTCTCACTAAGAAGATTGATGACATGGACAGCTCCGTACGATTGCTCGAGCTCCTCAAAATGTTTGTTGAAGGCCGGCTGTGTCCCGTCGGGAGATCTGGTGACTGTGATCTTCTGCCGACCTGGAATAAGATCGGCTGCTTGTTCCCAAAAGACAGGTACTGATCCGCGCACTTGAGCATAGGAGAACATGGTTCCCGCCGGGCTCCAGAAAGTGGTCTCAGTTTCAACAAAGTTTGCCACATGCCCATCATCATCAATACCTCGTGAATTGAAGCGAGTTCCAGCTCTGCGACAGGATAGTCGAGATATGAGAGTCATAAAAGAAGGCATTCCTGACTTGGAATTCTTAAGTGGCGAAGAGCTTAGCGGAATTGTCATGGTTTTACAGAAACCACGAATTGCTGATGTCAGTATTCGTGACGAATCAAGCGCAGCTCGTTCATTAGGCATGAGACGGGAACGAAACTGGACAAGAGGACTGATCATGAATGAGTTCCAGAGAAACCCATCGTCAAAATTGTCGATTTCGAACGAGTTGGAATTGATTGGTCTATTTCTTGTCAGTCTAATGATGTACAGGTCAAGGTAACAACGAACCTGTCTTGAAGCCGATTTGTGAGATCGAAATCTGTACTGTAGTAAAATGTTCCGTTGCTTAGTAGGCTGCGAAGCTCGTGACATGGGTGCTCCATGGCAACTTCTCTTCGACCAAGGCCTTGTCCATAAGGACCAGATTGCACCGATGCAGAATCCGAAAACTCCGGATCAAGTGATTCGAGAGGAACAACATCGTCATAGTCCGCGCTACTCAGGCAGTAGAAGGCCACACCGTTTATACGTTCAACAGTCTCGCCAGGCCGCAAGGTGGCAGCACGTGTCGCATGCGTAATGACGGATAGGAAGACATCGCTGTTAACTGTGATCAAGCCTAGTGTCCCGTATATCGGTCGATGTGTCAGACGGCGATAGTCCTGCAGCAAATGCCTCGACACAGGTGCGAACTCGACCATGCATTTCGATACCAAAGCTTCGCCGGGGTTTCCGCGGCTCCTCGTAGACGCAGTTAAGGATGTAAGCGAGCCGTTCGCGATGGCTTCACTGGTGGAGGTAGTATATCGAAGAATCAGAGTGTGTGATGTTGAAACAATGGCGATGGATCGATGAGGATAGTCGCGTATGTAGAGCTCGCATGACTTTTCGGGAGAGGGAGCCTGGGAAGAGTAGGCCCCTGAGGAATATTCCATCGTGTATTCAGTAGGATAACATGGAATGGATAGAGGATGCAAGGTCAACGTGTCCACGATAGGATTACGCTTGCGAATGCGAAATGATTTTAATACTTCTTTTGACTCATGATTGATTGGAAGTGTAAGATGAATTTTAAAGACAGGAAACTTTCGGGCGGACGTAGTTGGGCTCTGTAGGGTTCAGCCAATGTTTGGATGAAGTTTTGAGCTTTGGGCGTTAGATAAATGTAAGAGGCGCTGGATTGGACTGCACGCTCGACAAATGACGTTTCTCAGCTGGGGTACCATGATGAGAGACCCCTGACTGCTAATAGGTAGTAGGTACTTAGCCAGTAGACGAAGCCCCACCAGTGGCATCTACAAATAGCCAAACATTGGATCTTTGAGCTTTGGCATGAACATCTGAACACAAGGCATCATCATTATCATGATGCAGGCCCATCGCCAATGATGCACTGGGCGAGAAACTCTTGGATAATGTCAAGAGCGCGAAGCTTGCGCCTTTACTTTCAGCTTATGGGGTTAAGGACCAAGTACTTCTTTAGGTCTATGATACCTAAAATACGATTGACTTTTGCTATCAATGGTAAAACAAAACATCAACCTCTGGTAAGACATAGGATGGCAACGAAACTTCATATCAGACTGCGAGACTTTGCCACGAATTCTGGCCCGATCAGCAAGCTTCGTATATACCCGCCGAAGTGCTTAAGGTAGTTTGGCTTGGAGAGAAGAGTTGCCCAGTTGAGATTCGAAAGACACTCAGGTAAGAATACTCCTAAACAGACAGCCCAGCCCGTTGAAAAAATACCATACGATGACAATAAGATTCGAGGTATCTCAAAAGAAAAAAGGTGACCCGCAAGACATGCGCAAGATCCGTGATGTGTGATCATGTCATGAGACACAATATTATACATGATATTGTCGAGAATCGGAGACCGCCGCGCAACAATAGAAACAAAATGACAAGGGAGCTTCAGATTCGAAATTGAGATCATGCTCTCTAAAAGAGAGCGTTCATTCTCTTCCTATCATATGTTTATGTGAGAATCATCATAAGCCCATTTTAGGATAGAGAAAAAAGAAGAATTCTTCTCCTGCACCGCTTCGCCAAAAATATCTGCAAGCTTTCTTGACGCTGAGTCATCCTGAGAACGGCAAATTGTTGGCCCGGACTGGATCTCAAGACCCATGTCAATTGCGGAGACTTGCTGGACAAGTACAGACCTGCTTGCATCAAATTCCCTGGTAGCACTAATTTACGACTATTTTGCGCGTCTTGACGTGAGCACGTGCATCAGAAGTGCTTTGGTTAGTGACTAACCCAGAAAGTACCTGAAAAAAAAGAGCTTGTCTGCGGCGCGAACGACCAGCCCCTGCCTTTCGCGACAGACGTGAGCCTCAAGCGTCATCTCCTATCTACAAACCTCTCAACTTCAAACCCACACCTCGAGACCGAATATTCATTGCTAATTCCTAATATCAAATAAATTGCGCGACTCTGGGAGACGAAGCACTAAACACTCTAACGTCATGAGCGACTTCGGTCATTTCGGCTCCGATGAGGAGTACGCAACTGTGCGCAAGCACAATGCTGAGGTGGTAAGCTCCCGCCTTTATTCTCTTCTTTCTTAAACTCGGACTCGAACACTGACCGTTTGACGCTACAACAGGAGTCTGACCCCGACAACTTCGAGCACTGGGAGAACCTCATCAAAGCTTGTGAGACATTGGAGGGTGGCTTGAATCGCAACTCAAGCCCTCAAGCACTAGCGACCTTCCGCGATGCCTACGACAGATTCCTCATTAAATTCCCTCTGCTCTTTGGGTACTGGAAGAAATATGCCGACATGGAGTTCAATATTGCCGGCCCCGAGTCTGCTGAGATGGTCAGTACACTCCGGACGTTGCCTGCGACACGGCTGACAAGGTGTTATAGGTATACGAGAGAGGATGCGCAAGCATCACCAATTCTGTCGACTTGTGGACGGACTACTGCTCCTTCAAGATGGAGACAACCCATGACCCACACCTCGTCAGAGAGTAAGTTCCATTTGGATGGTTTCCTTCCCCTTCCCTTAACATGCCTTCTGGCGCAGTATTCCCGCTTGACCTGAGTGGTCTCGGTCGACATATCCGCGAGGGCTCTACACTCTACTATCAAAAGTATCTGATGGTGAGATATGCCTGCGATAGCCCCTTTAGCCGGGACGCTTTCTCACGCTCCCTGCCAGGCTCTGTTGATGCTCAATCCGTGCTCGTTCTAAACTCCAAAGTCGTCCCTGCGTTACACGTCACCCGCACCCGCTCGGTAGAACATGATATCGGTTTTGCTACCCACTCGCACAACCATCTTCCCCTCTGTATTAATCCTCTCCACCCTTTCCCCTGAGTTATCCCTCCCGCAATGAGCTCATCTGCTAACCTTTTTCTCTAGACTATTTGAGCGAGGATCAGCCTTCGTGGGACTCGATTTTCTTGCCCATCCTTTCTGGGACAAGTACATTGAGTACGAAGAGCGTCAGGAAGCACAAGACAAAATTTACGCCATCCATGCACGAATCATTCGCATACCAATGCACCAGTATGCACGTTACTACGAGAGGTTTCGATCGCTATCACATAATCAACCCATCACAGAGGTGGTGTCTGCTGAGGATCTTTCACGTTTCAGGGCGGAGGTCGAAGCTGAAACAATTGCTTATGGCGGCGGTCCTAAGGCTGAGCTGGAGATTGAGCGCGATGTTCGTGCAAAGATCGATGCCATGTACTACGAAATTTTCACTGCGACGCAAACTGAGGTATCGAAGCGCTGGACCTACGAATCGGAGATTAAGAGACCCTACTTTCACGTTACGGCTTTGGAACACAAGGATCTGGTCAACTGGCGCAAATACCTGGATTTCGAAGAAGCTGAAGGCGATTTCACACGAACCGTCGCTTTGTACGAACGATGTCTTGTCACATGCGCCTATTACGATGACCTCTGGTTCCGATATGCCCGGTGGATGAGTGGCCAGGAAGACAAGCAAGAGGAAGTTCGCAACATTTATGCACGTGCTTCGACGATGTTTGTGCCTGTTAGCCGACCAGGCATCAGACTGCAATGGGCTTACTTCGAAGAAAGTGCTGGCCGAGTTGACGTTGCCCTTGATATCCATGAGGCAATTCTTCTGAGGCTACCAGACTGTGTTGAGGTCATTGTGTCGTGGGCCAATGTCCAGCGACGACAAAATGGCATTGACGCCGCTATTCAGGTGTTTAAGGAACAGATCGATTCTGCTACGGTAGACGTGTACACCAAAGCTGCCTTGGTTGCAGAATGGGCTCTTTTGCTCTTGAAGGCCAAGGGTTCGGTGGAAGAGGCTCGCGGGGTTTTTATGAAAAATGTGCAGTGGTGTGCGGACAGCAGGCTATTCTGGGATCGATGGTTCAACTTTGAGTTGGATCAGCCAACGAGCCTCGAGAGTGAAGCTCAACACAGCGAGCGCATGAAGAAAGTATTCGACGAGCTTCGAGAACGAAGCCGACTCTCCCCAGCAGTCAAGAAGGACTTGACCCAAGTATATCTCACATACTTGATCGAGAGAGGCAACAAGGATGCCATGAAGGTATTCTTGCAAATCGACAGAGAGATATTTGGGTAAGTCGATATGCTCTCCGATACTATTGAAAACTAACTAATAATCTAAAGGCCATCGTCGGTAGCCAAACTCTCTACGGGCAGCGGCAAGGAGAATGGGGTTGCAAAGGGAGAGCTGGACGAGGCCAGCAAGCAGCGGGCCGAGGCCCAGTACTCTCACTTTTACGAGACTCATGGTGAACCAGACGCTGATGCGCAGGGCAACGCAGACTTCAACTGAGGAAGAAATATATGATGGACTGAACTGGACGTGAAAGGTGTTCGAGGCGCTGGTATCCAGGAGGACTTAATCAAGTGTGGGGCACTCGAGTTGTACTATAAACGAAACGGCGCCCCTGCATATATAATAGCAGATGTGGCTTGGATGAACCTGGAGGATAAGGTATGGCTATTCAGCATATTGCTGAGTCTTGAAAGTTGGAAGTTGCCTTGATTTGACGGGCAGAGAATTCTTCTTGACGACATATTACAAGCTGTAGGCGAGATCTATATATATTCTTGAGCACGAAGCTGTTGATGAGTGGAATATTGAACTGGTGTCTGGTCCAGATCTTGTGGGGTAACGAGCACTTGCATTAGCCTCTCATTAGAAGAAGCCATTGGCAACACTCGCCGACTTTCATAGAGATGCTCTGTCTCCACCGGAGGATTGTCGGAGAGAGTATGTCTCCGGGCTTCGGGATGTTGATCCATTCGATGAGATTACAATCACGTCTACTGATCTACCTAAGGAGGTACAGAGTCTGCAGATCTAGGAAAACGGGAAACACAGGAATTTGTAGATGACTCCTTGGAGAGCAGAGTAGGGGCCAAATGGAGATTAGACCTATTCGTGTGATCAGACATGTGCTGTTGTGTGAGAATCTGACTGTAGCTTAAAGGTGGCTGTTAAGACTACATAGTCCAGAATAAGTTGTAATTTGCTGATATGACGAAATCACATGCAAGAGGCGATTTGGAATCTTTGGGGTAAACCCCTGTTGTCGAGAAAAGATTCCATAAGTACCCGCTTGTGGAGGGCGTTGCTGCACTTGTACCTAGAAGCAACACATGACAAATCTTCTTTCGACATCAACGATTCCATTCAGGGGGACAATCCAATCAAAGCAAGGCATTGTACTATAACGACGTTCTGAATTGATCCTCTGTGCCATAGTTGATGTTGAAGCAATGGGAGACGGACGCCTCGTTTCGGTTCGGGTGCCACGCCGTGCTGACTGATGATCTCCGTGCGTTAGCAGATGAGGCGTTGGGATTCTGTAATGGAGGGTTACTTTTAGGGTCCCAATCCATCAGAAATTTCTCTTGTCTCTCCGAACCCGACTAGTTGAACTCTGATGGTTGGTCGCCTCGTGGTTCACAGCCGAGAGGGTGTTCCCTTTTTAGCCTGACACATGGAAACCGTTTTTAGACGACTTTGTCTCATGAGCCTCATGTCGAAGTGTCTCTAAATCATAAGCGGGCATAACACTGAATGCTTCAAAGAATGACCCCTGCTGTCCCTCGACAGGCCTCAAGTATTAGCAACCTGTCAGAGGCGAGAGAATCTTCATTACCAAGGATCTCCACCGACTCCACCCGATCCATAAGAGCGTCATCCCCGCCAGGTTTGATAAAAGAAATGGGGCTGAGATATCAAATTGGCCAATTGCTGATGTTCAATTTCAAGACATCGCGCCGGTTCATGAAGCCGGGTACAGCTCCGAGGCGAGAGTACCTGGGGAAGTTGAGGGTGATGTTAGGAATCAATTCGTGGTACGTTGATGGCAGTAATATCTGGAGGAAGAGTTCCTCATACCTATACCTCAGTGAATAGCAGCAATCCCATCATGGCCTCCCGATCTCGGATTATAAACATGTCAAAAATCAAAACGCTCCGGCACGGAAATGGAAAGAGCTTGGGCTTGAGAAAGAAGCTGCTTGCCCCGTTCGGCAATCCCATGAATCGTGTCCCCGGTAGAGGTTATCAGTCAGGGTCGGGACTGCCTGACTTTCTGGCGCTGACACGGCAGGTCCCCGTTCCGCCCTCGGCTTCCCGCCACTTCAACCGACGCATCCCTTCTTAATAGATGCCACAGACCTTCTCGTCTTGACCCATTCTCATTCTTCTTCTTCTTCTTCTCCCATCCTCTCTTTACAATTCCTTGGAGTCACATTTCTCAAGCGTCTCACCACTTTGTAATCCTACACACTCAAGGTACGTTCAAACTTGAGCACTGCAGTATCAAGGCAAAGCTTGCTCCCCCTGGCAGTCTCAATAAACAGCACACTCAACAACACTGTCTTTTCAACTTGTAACTAACGTTTGCTCTTAAAGATGGCCTCCGCTACCCGACAGTTCGCCCGCGCGGCCACTCGCGCTACTCGCAACGGCTTCGCCATTGCTCCTAGACAGGTCATTCGCCAGCAGGGTCGCCGATACTATTCTTCTGAGCCCACACAGAAGTCATCTTCCGCCTGGGTGTGGTTGACTGGTGCCGCAGTTGCTGGTGGTGCTGGTTACTACTTCTACGCCAACGGCGCTTCTTCCGCAACCCCCAAGGTTTTCAACCCTACCAAGGACGACTATCAGAAGGTTTACAACGAGATTGCTGCTCGCCTGGAGGAGAAGGATGACTATGATGACGGCAGCTACGGCCCCGTTCTCGTGCGTCTCGCTTGGCACGCCAGCGGTACCTACGACAAGGAGACTGGCACTGGTGGCAGTAACGGTGCCACCATGCGATTCGCCCCCGAGGCTGATCATGGCGCCAATGCTGGCCTGGCAGCTGCCCGCAACTTTCTCGAACCCGTGAAGGAGAAGTTCCCTTGGATCACCTACTCTGATCTCTGGATCCTTGCTGGTGTTTGCGCTATCCAGGAGATGCTGGGTCCTGCCATTCCTTACAGACCTGGTCGCTCTGATCGTGATGTCTCTGGTTGTACACCCGACGGACGTCTTCCCGACGCCTCAAAGCGCTCTGGACATCTACGAGACATTTTCTACCGTATGGGCTTCAACGACCAGGAGATTGTCGCCCTTTCCGGCGCCCACGCTCTTGGCCGCTGCCACACTGACCGATCCGGTTATGAGGGTCCTTGGACTTTCTCCCCTACCGTTCTGACCAACGACTACTTCCGCCTCCTTGTCGAAGAGAAGTGGCAGTGGAAGAAGTGGAATGGCCCTGCCCA
The DNA here is from genome assembly GCF_900079805.1 of Fusarium fujikuroi IMI 58289. Taxonomy (NCBI): domain Eukaryota; kingdom Fungi; phylum Ascomycota; class Sordariomycetes; order Hypocreales; family Nectriaceae; genus Fusarium; species Fusarium fujikuroi. The sequence goes on along the minus strand of NC_036622.1, from coordinate 2,178,162 downwards.
GTACGAAGACAAGTCTACCAAGTCTCTGATGATGCTTCCTAGCGACATTGCCCTGATCGAGGACAAGAAGTTCAAGCCTTGGGTCGAGAAGTACGCCAAGGATAACGATGCCTTCTTCAAGGACTTTTCCGACGTCGTTCTCCGATTATTTGAACTCGGTGTTCCTTTCGCCCAGGGCACTGAGAACCAGCGCTGGACCTTTAAGCCTACGAACCAGGAATAAGTGGTGGATATACGACAGAGAGGTGCTTGAGGTGCTTATGAAGGAACTATGCGAGGAGTGCAATTGGTCATCATATCATCGATGAACTTGAAGAAGAGCGATATCCGGAGTTTTGGTTGTGATTATTTGGGTGCTGGTCAAGATCGCCAGCCTAGGTATAGACCATGTCATGAGTTTTGACCACATGAGCACGTCGATAGACTAAGATGTCTGCTGTCTTACACGGCAGAGACCAAAAGAAGAAGCAACCCTAGAATTTCTATAAACTTTTGTGTCGGGTCCTGCTATTGTAATGTGTCGTTTGAATGAGATCGGCCCGGGCCGCAACTTTAGTCATGACGCTCGATGACGGCGTCTTGTTCAAGGGTCTGAAAGTCATTGGGCCCGTTCCTGCATCTGCCACACCAGGCATTTGACTTTGTCCAGATTGTTTTCGAAGTAGTGCTGCTGATCATTATTTGATCATTGGATCAAAACTTTGAGAGTAAACATACATGCAGAGTCAAGACCTTGAGCTGCGTGGCCATACCATACGGCATGTTATGTGTGTTCTACTTCATTTACTTCAAGTGAAGATGCAGATATCCAGATATGGATGCCAATCTCGAGGGACGGAAAGAATGAATGACTCTAAACACCAATCATGAGTATTTGCAATATGTATTGAGCAAGCTCTTGCACTGAAAATGAGATGAGGAGACGTAGAATCCAAATATCAAGATATTTACTCGTTGTGACAAGTCTTAGTATTCGATAGGAATAGTCCTGATTTGTTCGATTCAAGCAGTCTTTCATTCTGTAGGTACTCTTAATGTCGAGATGAAGCAACATGTGTTAACCGGAACTGCGTCTGTCATACGAGAATTGAATGTTTGGCCTTTGAATGATAACGTTATCAGCCAAAGGCGTAGGAGAGGGGCTCGGCTTAACTGTTTTTGATTATTCAGCGTTTGCTCACAAATTGGACACTAGAGGCCCAAGAGGGAAACGATTCCTGGACGTCACAGTTGAACGGAGCGATAATGCTTGCAATAGCTTTAGTAAAGCAAGAAATCTATGCTCGCACGCCATCGTTCGCTTAGCTGAGCACACTATGACCGTCTTGATGATAGAGAGCTAGGCAAGAAGCAAGATCGCCGCCATTGAGGTGTCAATGGATCAAGAGGAAAGATGGTTAGTGTTGGTGATATAAATACCATGTTTTCCCACGCTTCACCTCCTTATATACAAAGAAATACATGCTCCTAGGATTGAGTCTATATTCCGTGATCATTCGCTGTTGATTTGGTGGATACGTGGAACCCAGTGGCATTGTATCAACAGGGCGCATGATTCTGCAACCCGGTCAATAGCGAACAAATCCGACTTCAGCATAAATACTCACAACGTCGACAATCCTGTCAACCTAGACAGCACAGTCTACTAAGATACTCAAGGGCACGCACAACCATGGGCAACACAAACATGGAGAACAAAGCAGCCCCCGGGGTTCCTTACTTCACCCCGGCCCAAGAGCCACCGGCCGGAACCCCGCTCAAGGCCGATTCCGCCCCGACGCTGTTCAAGCCTCTTCGCACTCGTGGCGTTGAGCAGCAGAATCGCTTTGTCGTTTCTCCTATGTGTACTTACTCCGCCAAGGATGGTCACTTAACAGATTTTCATCTTGTTCATCTTGGCCAGTTCGCTCTACAAGGTGCTGGCCTCGTCTTTGTTGAGGCCACCGCAGTTGAACCTCGGGGTCGGATCAGTCCTGAGGACTCTGGTCTCTGGGAGGATAGTCAAATCGTCCCTCTGAAGCGTATCACAGACTTCATCCATAGCCAAAACACCAAAGCTGCCATCCAACTCGCTCATGTAGGCTCATTATTTAAGGAGAAGCCTCAACGTTCCCAAGCTAACGTATCCTCTAGGCTGGTGAAAAGCGAGCACAGTTGCGCCTTGGATCGGCGGTACCGTAAACAAAGCACTTGCTACCAAAGAGGTCGGCGGCTGGCCAGATGATATTGTCGCCCCCAGTGCTATCCCGTTTGCTGAAGACTTTGGAACACCTCACGAGCTGACGACGGAGGAGATCAAGCATCTTGTGCAGAAATGGAAGGACTCCGCTATAAGAGCCGTCAAGGCTGGCTTTGATGTCATTGAGATCCACGCGGCTCACGGTTACCTCTTGCACCAGTTCCTTTCGCCTCTCTCCAACGTAAGTAGTATTGATACTCGCTGAGAAAAGTTTACCCACTGACATGATCTCAGAAACGAACGGACCAGTACGGAGGTAGCTTTGAGAACCGTGCTCGTCTCCTCTTCGAGATCATTGAAGCTATTCGCGCTGTTGTTCCCGAGGAGATGCCCGTCTGGGTGCGGATCTCTGCTACCGAGTGGATGGAGTGGAATGACGAGCCATCCTGGGATCTCGAGAGCAGTATTCAGCTCGCAAAACAGCTTCCTGACGCAGGAGTTGACGTGCTTGACATCAGCAGTGGAGGCAACTTGAAGGCGCAAAAGATCAAGGCCCATCAAACGGTCCAGACCGACCTGGCAGGCAAGATCCACGATGCCGTCCGTGCTGACGGAAAAGAGCTTCTGATTGGAACTGTTGGTTACATCACAGATGGTCCATTTGCTCGTTCACTCGTCCAGGAGAACGAGGATCCCAAGGCTGATCTCGTGCTTGCTGCAAGACAGTTCCTCAGGGAGCCCGACTTTGTTCTCAGTGCTGCTCATCAGCTGAACGTTGATGTCAAGTGGCCGATTCAGTATCACCGTGCACCACCTAAACCTCGAGGACCTCACAGCAAGTAGAAAGGTAGCAGACACATATAATGATACACGAAGCACTGAGCACTATTAAGTTATGGAAAAATAGCATTGAATTGAACATGATTACGACTTTGAAAGCTGATGACATCTTTGAACCGTTCTTGACTTGGAACCGAAAACCTACCTATATCAGCATTCTCTGTGTATCGACTGGTTATCACCGCCAAGTCAGAAGCTGATAACTCTGTACTTAATAAAGTTTGGGGGGGGAGGGTAAGCGGAGGCAAGAAAAATTAGGATCTCTTATCTAAGTGATCAAAAGTTTTTGGTAAAACTATGTAGTATATCTTATTAGTACTTCAGGTCAATTTATCTTGACACCCTGATGCAGTATATGTAGGGGGTTTTCTTCCTCCCGGAGGGAGTGGTATATTGTCCGGTATGTCACGGCGGAAGTATCATGGTGGGGCCGTGAACTGACCGTTCGGTGGGGCCGATGAGCTGAGTGAAGCGATATCATGTTTCGCCTCATTCTTGTGACACGCACGTCTTTGTTTTCTCACGGCACTTGTCGATGTTTGACTCAACTACAAACAGAATTAGCTGACGAGGCAGCTGGATAAGCGTTGGTGGATTCAGAAGGTGAATGGCATGAATCAGGAGGTCCAAGAACCCAGAATGCTATGACCACCGGGATTGGTCAGATGGGAAAAGAAGACTTGAGCCAAACAATATGGTTTGAGTTAGAGGCTGGATTGGTATGTAATTCGTGGAAAAGGATATCGAGCAGTAAGCAGATGATGGAATGCCATTCATCTAATGTTAACTTAGTACCTAACTACCTAGTACTTACGTGAGCAAAGCCTCTATCCATGTCACGTTCAACATTGGCAAGGCTGGTACCTAGGTACTTAGGCTGTCACAGAGACGTGGCCTTTTGGCTTGAGACAAAGGTGTTGCCACATTGAACAGATGCTGATCTGTAATCGTTACTTCAAATACCATCTCATTTAGCCAGGGGTTCCGAGCCGTTCGGAGGGTCAAATCCCGTTTTATTGCAGCTTAATTGGGCAATTTTCTTTGCACGTCCCTGATCCGTCATTATCAGAGTTTCACTTTTGGAGGGAATATGGTGTAGGTGATGGTCCAACATAAACAATGGCAAGCCAAAGAAAACAAAAGGGCACTTTCTCATAGTGAGATATCGAGCCTGTTTCACGCACAATCCTTTAACTACCGGATTATAAATATCTGTATTACATTGAACCAACATTCAATGCTTCATTCTTTGACGATCTATTCATGATCCATAAGCAGTTCAGCGGCGGCGGCGGCGGCGGCGGTGGACCTACCTAGGGACCCGAGACCCTACAGCAGCTGAGGGGGTCTGGCGCTTCCTGTAGGGCAGCTTCGCCCAATGACAAGTAGCGCCGGTCCCTTGCTACGGCCTGAAAGGGCTTAGAGCCCGGTAAGCAAACCCACTAGCTTTCCGCCGCTTTGGAGGGGCCGTACCTGTCTAGGTAGCCTGTAGCCTGTCTGCAGAGTGCTCCGGCGGTATGGGCTGTAGGCTTGTGCTTGATCATCGACCTAGAGAAATCCAGTGCCACCAAACAAAAGGGACACTTGTTCAATTGAAAGTTGGACCCCCCGGAGCAATCCCTCGTCCCTCCACCTTTGGCCCGCGCAAGACTCAGCGGGAGTTGTCTCCGAGTGGGGTTGACTGATGTTAGTTGGCTCCAACCTCTCTCAACCCATTGTACCCTCCCGTAGCTTTCTCTACAGCACGGTACATGCGGCTGTGGATGTGGGTGTAGATGTACGTTACCTGTCCTCAAGTTCTAACTACAAAACTCTCCTCCATCTTCCCTCCACTTCCCAACTCAAATCTTCCTCTTCCTCTTCCTCCTCCATCTTCCTTTATATTGCCTGCCCTGTCCTGTTCAGCGGAACCTTCTCTTTGTGTTTTATAGGATACCCCAACAAAAAGACAGCCCATCATGCACCACAAGAAGATCGCCTGCAGCTTCATGGCTGCTCTGGCTGCCTATGCCTCTGCTGCCGACTCAGATGTTCACCAGCTGACCAAGGACACCTTCGAGGAGTTTGTCAAGTCCAACAATCTCGTCCTCGCTGAGTGTAAGACCCCATTGAAGCTTCTCTCCCCCTCATCTGCCGCTAACAGCTTCTTTCTGCAGTCTTTGCTCCCTGGTGCGGTCACTGCAAAGCCCTCGCCTCCGAGTACGAGGAGGCCGCCACAACTCTCAAGGAGAAGAACATCAAGCTCGCCAAGATTGACTGCACTGAGGAGTCCGACCTCTGCAAAGATCAGGGCGTCGAAGGTTACCCCACACTCAAGGTCTTCCGTGGCCTTGACAATGTCACTCCCTACTCTGGCCAGCGCAAGGCTGCTGGGTAAGTCGACACCTGTCATGATCAGCTGAGATTTCGACTGACTCATTTATACAGTATCACTTCCTACATGATCAAGCAGTCCCTTCCGGCTGTCTCCATTCTCACAAAGGACACCCTCGAGGAGTTCAAGACCGCCGACAAGGTTGTCGTCGTCGCCTACCTCAACGCCGACGATAAGAGCTCCAACGAGACCTTCTCCAAGCTAGCCGAGGGTCTCCGTGATACCTACCTCTTCGGTGGCGTCAACGACGCTGCTGTTGCCGAGGCTGAGGGCGTCAAGGCCCCCGCCCTGGTTGTCTACAAGTCTTTCGATGAGGGCAAGAACACCTTCACCGAGAAGTTCGAGGAGGATGCCATTGCCTCTTTCATTACCACCTCTGCCACCCCTCTCATTGGCGAGGTCGGCCCTGAGACCTACTCCAGCTACATGTCCGCTGGCATTCCTCTCGCGTACATCTTCTCCGAGACTCCTGAGGAGCGCAAGGAGCTTGGTGATGCCCTCAAGCCCATCGCTGAGAAGTTCAAGGGCAAGATCAACTTCGCCACAATTGACGCCAAGGCCTTCGGCGCTCACGCTGGTAACCTGAACCTCAAGGCTGACAAGTTCCCCTCTTTCGCCATCCAGGAGGTTGTCAAGAACCAGAAGTTCCCCTTCGACCAGGAGAAGGAGATCACACATGATAACATTGCCAAGTTCGTTGAGGACTTCGCCGCTGGCAAGATTGAGCCCAGCATCAAGTCTGAGCCCATTCCTGAGACCCAGGAGGGCCCCGTCACTGTTGTCGTTGCCAAGAGCTACAACGACATTGTCCTCGATGACACCAAGGATGTCCTGATTGAGTTCTACGCTCCTTGGTGCGGTCACTGCAAGGCTCTCGCCTCCAAGTACGATGACCTTGCTTCTCAGTTCGCCGCTTCCGAGTTCAAGGACAAGGTTGTCATCGCCAAGGTTGATGCTACCCTCAACGATGTCCCCGACGAGATCCAGGGTTTCCCCACCATCAAGCTCTACGCCGCTGGTGCTAAGGACGCCCCCGTCACCTACCAGGGCTCTCGCACCGTCGAGGACCTCGCCAACTTCATCAAGGAGAACGGCAAGTACAAGGCCGAGCTCCCCGTCAAGGAGGAGGGCACTGAGGAGGCTGCCCCCGCCGCTAGTGAGGAGAAGAAGGATGCCGAGGAGGAGGATGTCCATGATGAGCTGTAAAGAATTGATGTCAACAACAACGATAGTACACAAAATGGGGTATATCTGATTTTTGGGCGCGGGTTCTTTTGGGTGCTCACATTTGATCGCACCTCTAGGTTTTAGTTTTCGTGGCAATGGGACCATTTCATGACTTGACTACTATTTTGATCTCTGTATCAACTCCACCGTGACCTTAACGTTCTTCTTACACAGACCGCATGGTATCTTATGGATTGGGCTTGCAGTTATGCTCGTAACGTAGCACATGGTCGCACATATCTTCTCAATCGCGTTGATGACAGTCTCAAACCCAAATACTAACAGGAAATGCGATGGGAGCCATTCTCATTTCAACTCGTCCACCAGAGACCCAACGGAGCTTATCCCCCCCCCCCCCCCTGCTCCGACTATTTTATACAATTATGTCTTTATCTCGTCTTCTCCGTCTATTTCTTGCCCTGCGTCCTGGTCTCCAGAGCCTGCACGTGGTTGCTCAGACGGGTGACGGAGGCTTGTAGAGTCTGGCCGAAAAGTGTTAGCACTTGATCAGGCGGTTGAAATTTGAGGCAACTTAGATTAGGATCTCTCTAAGCAATTGCCTCATCTCATTCGTTACGCACATAAATATCCTCGGTCAACAGGTCGTTGGCGATCTTGTACTCCTTGAGGAGATAGCTGTAGGAGGCGCTGCCAGCGAGAAAGCTACCGAGAAGGAAGCCGAAAAGACTGAAAACAAAGTCAACAACATTATTTCCGTCGAGAGAGTGTTTCTGTCATCACTAACCCTCCACGGAAAGCTCCCAAAGGTTTCCTGGCAGGAAGAGGCGAATCGGCCATCCGTCGGGCAGATGTGCTGAAGGATCGGGTGGCCAGCGCGCGGCTGCTGGAGAACAGGACTCTTGGGGCGAAAGACATTGCTGCGATTTCGGGGGTGGACGTCGGATTGTGCGGTGTTTATCGCGCGGGAGCAATAGGTGTCGATGGCGATGGACGTCAGAGGTACAGTTACGACAGAGCTACAACCGGAGCCGGGTGCTCGGAATATTCTGAGCTCGGCGGGAATTGGAGTGTGCTTTTCGAGCTTTCTGGCTCGTGATTGGCTACGTCACAAGACCAGCCGTTTAGTGTGGATTTTCTATGGAGGTCCTTGATACTCTCCCTTGGTCATATTCTTCTTTTTTTTTTTTCTTCTTCTCAGAATCCTGCGATTATAAACGACGATGAACAATTTCGGGGTCATCGAGCTTGCCAGCGCAAAGACAACCTCGGCGCCAGGCTGGGCTTATGTCCCTGACAATACAATCAGTCGCCCGACAGCGCCAACCAGCAGGAAGCGCGCCAGGAATGTTCCTGGTCTTACATATAGTGACTTGACGGCTCGACAAGATAATAAAATTCGAAAAGAAGCCGAGGCTTTAGATAAAGACGGTGGAAAGGATAACACAATACCGTTGCCAATCAAGAGCGGAAGAAGTATGCGCGCGACCTCGGCATTATGCGAAAGGAAAGAAATTGACTTCAGGCAGCGCAAGGAAAACACACACCTAATGTTCGTAAGATTCTACAATCGCAGAAGACATTCGGGAACCACTTGGACGACTTCCTCGCGATGCTGGCACTTGCAGAGGCCAACCCTACGAATTCTCGTTCCGCTGCTTCTGGCGCAAACAACAAACGGCCATCGAATAGTCGAAGAGATACTCCCTCATCCTCGAAACCGCCGCAAAAGGACGACATAGCGATGGCCGACGCCGACGCCGATGCTCCGACTGTTCTTCCTGAATCATCGAAAACTTCACCACCGAGCCACCCTGGCGATAACGATCCTTTACTTATGTCGCGTGTTCCCGACACGCCGTCCGACGAGGAGCTGCGCAGGCTCCTTTCCCACGCTCCCTTGAACTATGGCGAAGTGACAGGCCATCGAGACAACAAGTATCCCGTTAGATCGTTCTGTGAGGTTTGCGGGTATTGGGGGCGTGTGAGGTGTATGAAGTGTGGAACAAGAGTCTGCGCACTGGATTGTTTGGAGGCGCATAAGGAAGAGTGTGTCACACGCTATGGACTTTGAATACTGTCCGTTCAGTTCCTGTTTACGGATGCGGTTCCTGGCATGGTTCATGACATGGAAACGGGATGCCATGGCGTTACGGATTGCTGGGTTGGAAAATAGCTTGATACCCCTGATTTACCTAGGATAAGATTATTGTTGATGATTCTTGTGACTGAGTCGAAAACCTGCGATGTCGGAATTGGATTGAGTCCTTTCTGCATTGGTCATCATGAGTTTCATTACGTGGTATATATTGTTCGGTCTGACTCTACTGCTCGAGTGCCGTGTGAGTGAGCTGAAGGGGACGAAGAGACTGGGTATCGGCTTTCGGCATGTGACTGTTGTTTATGAGAAACCCAATTTGTCGGGGCATGCCAAAATACAAGAAATAACTAGATAACTATTTTGAACATGTATAGAATGATTGATACTTCAATGGCATCTCTGTTTGATGTGGAGGCAAGTTTCTAAGGCTACAGTTCTTGATACTAAAGCGCCCAACCAAACGGTACTATTCCCGTGCCCCTGCCAAATTCGCAGTGACTCAATTCTAACCCCACCTTCGTGTTTAATGCCCCTTGTGCCCCGCCATCGACAAGTCAAGACCACTTTCAAGTGCCCAACTTCCTCCCACCAAATCTTCAACATCCGCGCGAGAGTTCTCAACATGTCGTCCGATCAAGCTGATGCTGCTAAGGCGGCCGAGGGCGCGTCTGAGAAGAGCTTGCCTTCCCGCCCTGCTAAGCAACCCAAAGAGAAGCAGCCCAAGGATAAATCTGCCAAGGGTGGAAAGTCTGCTGGCCTCGAAGTTGGTGTCCCTTTCTTGGCTGCGGTGTACATGACGATACATCGCAGGGCATCATGGCGCCGCGTTGTAACCTGCTAACGGTGTATGATAGCTCCCTGAGACCCCCGAGTTCATCCAGCACCGACTTGATCTCTTCGATAAGATCAAGGCCCGACAGGACGCCGAAATTGCTGGTGGGTGATCCAAATCCTCCTCACGCCTCCGTCCCTCGACTCGAACCGACTGACAAGAATCATAGCCAAACCTCGCGAGGAAATCACCATCTCGCTTCCCAATGGCAAAGAGGAAAAGGGAACTTCTTGGGAGACCACCCCTGGCGCTATCGCCAAGGGTATCTCCAAGTCTCTTTTCGAGCGCACTGTCATCTCCAGAGTGGACGGTGAGTTGTGGGATCTGACCCGACCGCTCGAGAAGAGCTGCAAGCTCGAGCTCCTTGACTTTGAACACACCGAAGGCAAGAAGGTTTTCTGGCACTCTTCTGCCCATATTCTTGGAGAGGCTGCCGAGAAACGCTTTGGTTGTTATCTGTGCAACGGTCCCCCTACTGAGGACCCCCCTGGATTCTACTACGATATGGCCAACATGGGAGAGTGCGTAGAAGGCTTCGAATAATTTGCCCGAGACTTTACTGACATAAGCCCTAGGCAAGTCGTCACTGATGAGGATAAGAAGGCCCTTGAGCAGCTCTCCAACAACATCGTCAAACAGAAGCAGCCTTTCGAGCGTCTGGAAATGACCAAGGATGAGCTCCTTGAGATGTTCAAGTACAGCAAGTACAAGGAGTATTTCATTCAACAGCGTGTTCCCGATGGCACCAAGAGTACTGTGTACCGATGCGGTCCCCTGATTGATCTGTGCCGAGGACCTCACGTCCCCACCACTGGCAACATCAAGGCCTTTTCCGTTCTCAGGGTATGTCAATATGATATATACAGTTCCTAATCTTGACACGATGGGCTTGAGCTGATGTCCAACAGAATTCCGCTGCCTACTGGCTTGGTGACAGCAACAACGAGTCTGTCCAGCGTATTGCTGGTATCTCATTCCCCGACAAGAAGGCTCTTGAAGAGTACAAGCACTTCCTGGCCGAGGCTGCCAAGCGCAACCACCGAAAGATCGGTACTGATCAAAAGCTCTTCTTCTTCGACGAGGCGTCTCCTGGATCTGCTTTCTTCCTACCACACGGCGTGCGCATCTACAATGCCTTGATGGAGCTTATCAAAGGCGAGTATCAAAAACGTGAATTCGACGAAGTGATGTCTCCAAACATGTACAAGGCGGATTTGTGGAAGACATCAGGTCACTGGGGCCACTACGAGGAGAACATGTTCACCTTCGAGGTTGAGAAGGAGAAGTTTGGGCTGAAGCCCATGAACTGCCCTGGACACTGCAAGATCTTTGCCCACTCCGATGTCACTTATAAGGACCTCCCCTGGAGGATGGCCGATTTTGGTGTTTTGCACCGAAACGAGTTCTCCGGGGCTCTTTCAGGCCTTACCCGAGTCCGTCGTTTCCAACAGGACGATGCTCACATCTTCTGTACTGTGGATCAGGTATGATGGCTCCTACTAAATGGCTCATGCTTTTACTAATATACTCTAGATCCGAGAGGAAATCGAATCTGCTTTCGACTTTTTGAGCAGTGTCTACGGTATCTTTGGTTTCACATTCAAACTTAAGCTTTCCACCCGACCCGAGAAGTACGTCGGTGACATCGCCACCTGGGACTCCGCCGAGAAGAAGCTCGAAGAGGCTCTCAACTCATTCTCCGAGAAGACGGGTGCTAAGTGGGAGTTTAACCCCGGCGATGGTGCTTTCTATGGACCCAAGATCGATATTGCTCTGTTTGATGCCCTGAAGCGTGAGCACCAATGCGGTACTATGCAGCTCGACTTCAACCTGCCTCGACGATTCAAGCTTCGATATGTCGCTAACAAGGGCGAGACCGGAGTCAGTGATGGTAGCAACCCCGAGGAGGATCTCCCTGCCGGATATGCACGACCTGTCATGATTCACCGAGCCGTTCTAGGCAGCTTCGAGCGAATGTTTGGTATTCTGACCGAGCACTTTGGCGGCAAGTGGCCATTCTGGCTCAGCCCGCGACAGGTCTTGGTTGTACCTGTCATGCCTGCTGCCAACGACTACGCCAAGGAGGTTCAGCAAATCTTCCGAGCAAAGGGACTCTACAGTGATGTGGACCTGAGCAGCAACACTTTCCAGAAGAAGATCCGCACCGGTCAGCTGGAGCAGTACAACTTTATCTTTGGTGAGTTTGGAATGTAAGCTGCCTTGTTTAAGGGCGAATGGCTAACCAGATTGTATAGTTGTCGGTGCCGAGGAGGCCAGCTCACGCACCCTCAACATCCGTAACCGAGACGACCAAGCCACCCAGGCAAAGGGTGAGCTGGTTCCTATTGACGAAGCTCTTGAGAAGATGGTTCAGCTCAAGTCTTCGCGAGGACTTGTGAACAAGCTGTAGAGGGATGTGATAGGTTTGCTATGACACTGAAGGGGACGGCGCGTACAGAGGGTGAGATTAAAAGCAGAGGGTATATGAATTCACAGTCAGCCAAATGAGACATGTTAGATGATGACAGGCACGGGAACTCGCATGGAGAAGTAGAGTCAAGAACAGAAACAGATATCCAAGTAGCGGTCAATGGAGAAAAGAAGGCTTCTTGAACAGGCTGATGGCTGATTGGTGTCAGATCCCACGGGATGAATTCATAGCCGCAAGCTATAGGTGGAAGTTTGACGTGGCAATCAACAAGCATCCCGATGTTTCGGGACGCCCAGTCAAAGGGATTGGGGGAGAGTTGGGCAATGCGAGATAGGCTATCGAGCTCGATCGCAGCCTAGCCAATATCACAAGCCGCAAGAGACTTGACATCCATCGGGCTGAGCAAGTGTGAGTCTAAGATCCACAACAGAAGCCTTTTTAGCTTCAAGTCGAGAAGAAGAGACAGGGATAATATGAGAAGTGACGAACAGTCAAAAGGTCGGACGAAAGAGAACCGGACAAGCCGTGTTTTCCTCGAGTCTAAGGGGTTGTTGGCCCCGTTGTGTAACATGACGATGGCCGATCGAAAGGTTGAGAAAATCGATATCCCCGATTTCAAGCCAGTTCTCGGTGTAAGGATTGTCAATCATGGCTTGAGTTGGGATGAGATGAGCTGCCGAAAGTTGCTTTTTCTCAAGAGTGACAAATAAGTGCAGTTGGATAGGATATTCAAATATTCTTGGTATGCTGACCTAGTACATTACGAAACTGGGAGTTGAATGAACTTGTCATATGAGGCGTAAAAGATTACGCCTTGAAATACCTGTGATGAGGTATAATTGTCACTGTGACTTATAGCATACTACTATTGTATGCATACTTCAGTATGGGGGTCATTGTTCACTCCAGATCACAAGAACCCTCAAGCCACTGATTATGTCTGAAAAACATCTCGAGTGGAGGCCATGCTCGGTTTATTTGCCGGTGAAAATGGCGTCGAAATGGAAGTGGACAAAACATGACATATCACATCTGATAGGAAAAGAAAAGAAAGGAAAATAGGACCCACGAAACCGGTGAGAGGAGAGAAAGAAGATTGTGGGCTTAGTTTAATAAACGCACGAACAAAGAGCTATTCTCAGGGCCGACTAAAGGGAGACAAGAGCGATGAGGCAGTGCGTCTAAAACGAGTCACGGGATGGTTTATGATGTATCAAATTCGGGTGCCAGCCAACAACTTGAGGACCTACCTAGTAGGTATGATAGATCAGAAGAAACGATGACAGCACGTAAAAGTGCTGTACTGTGTGAAGAAGATGTACTGCGCTGCGTTTAGTAGCAGAAAATGAAAACAGAAGACGCGACTATGACAACATGTCGAGCTGTGAGCATGGAAATAACAGGACGACAGCGTGGATTTCGCAGTTTTGCTGGTGATAGATCACGTAGAGTGGAGCCTTGTGGGAGAGACATCCCTTCCGACATGCAGGGAAAAGAGCAAGACATGCTTATGGCTGCAGTGAGAACAGAACTGAATTGACACCCTAAATATCCAATTATGTATGTAAGTATAGATTGGCTTTTTGGCTCTGAGTGTCCCGTACGTACGAGTCAATGATTATGGCTCTCCCTGGTCTCGGAGTTTTTCGAATTCTGTCACGAACACCAGTATCCTCGGCCAAGGACCCCTGGGCTACATCTATCTGCATCTATAACCACTACGGGAAAAGACTAGCCACCCCGTGGTCGGACTTGGCAGCCAGATGCCTGCTCGGTCAGATCCGCCTGCGACTCCAGAGTATCATCGAGGTGAGAAGAAGAAGAAGCAGGGCGTCACGTAATACGTCCTTCTGTCTCTGTCTCTGTCTCTGTCTCTGTGTGCTACGTCAAGCATTGCTGTGTTCCAGGTCCGTGGGATTGCTTGTGTACATCCCGCACTGGAGGGATACGTCGAATGGGGGCCGGGTTTTGGTTTTGGTGGGTGGCACAAAAGATGAGACAGCGCCGATGCCACTGAGGCGAGCTTCAGTATAGACTTAGCAGGCAAGGCAAGGGTGTCGTTCTCAAGGTATAGTATGGCCCGTATTATTCCGTTGTCAGGCATACCTATGTATGTACTGTATTGCATCTGGAAGCCAGCCTGGTGACATTCACTGCTGCAACGGCCAACTAGAGTCGAATCCGAGCTAAACCCAGCTCAGATAACAAAGGACATGAGGGTCCGTGATTTGAGACAGTGACAGACAGTCAGAGAGCACTAGAGTACATAGGCTGTAAGGTAAGGTATGCAACAGAAGGGGAGGGCCTCATTATTTCCAAGATATCCTGACTGGTCAGTGGTCAGTGGTCAGTTCAGACCGGTCAAGCACTTCATACAGTAGCTCGAGTTCAGTGCGAGACATGGAGGTCGGGTCCGTAATCACTAATTGTTATTTCCCATCAACCAACAGTGCGGTTATAGTTGACATGAATGATTATGTGGGTTTAGCGTCCCTCGTGGCATGAGAGATCCCTGAGATAATATTTATTTGTCCGCTCAATATCGAGCTGATAACTAGGCACTTACCTAGGCGCTAGGGCAGTGAGTGAGTCTGGGGTGACACAGAACATCGTATGCTGATGCTGTTGTTTCACCAGAGCTGTAGGTTGTAAAATGCGAGGATCTCAGTGTGATCCAAGCTGGCCAAGTTTGCGAGAATATAATGGGAATATCCCGGTTGTCCATGATCAGATTGGGGTTGTACGAGAAGCAGGCTGTGGTCTTGACAAAATAAGCAGTATATTATTACCATCGGTTCGAGTGATGTGTGTAGGCAGTGGAGGCAGGAATCTCCTGATATGGATATGAGAGCATTGCCTGTCGCAATGGTTGGATCTGCAGGTCGCTCGGTGTGGACAGATGTCGCAGATGCGTTGGCGTACCGTGAGTGTGTAGGTAGGTATCCCATTACCAAGAGTGGTGGTGTACATATGGCAAAGTTCACGAGACCTATTTTTCGTTCCTATGTTGGGTAGTATAGTCTGTGTTTAGAGACGAGTCGTCGACGACGACGACAGCTCAACTACTAATTACCTACTACGTAACGTACGTAGAAGGAAAAGGATTGATAAAAGTCCCTTCCTATAACCGAGGGCGAACGAAGATCGGGTTGCATTCCCCATTCAAGGCCCCTGTCGCTGCCGGTCAAAGCAAGGTCCCCAGATCCATGCAATTCATGTCTGCATGCATCCATCTCTCAATCGGGCAACTTAACTTAGATGCTGGGGAGCCGGGCAATGGTACTGTATGTATTCAGGGATAGAGAAAGAGGTGCATAAGGTAGAAGAATATTGTATGCATGATTATACTTATACGACAATATTGCGATATATAGCCTGAACGCGAGCAAGGACAAGGGCTTCGGCGCTGAGGACCTTAAATACTACTTATCTATAACGTCCCCCACCCAAAGACCGGCCACCCCCACAGACTGGCCACCTCGGCCAAAACACTAAAAACCTAATATTATAATTAATTAATAAATTATTATAATATTATATTTTTTATATTAAATAAAACTTTAGTTAGTAAATATTTATATAGAAATTAGTATAAAGATCCTTAAGTTTTAATTTCTTAACTTTATTTACTATTCTTTCTAGTTATAAAGTTTTTTATATTTATTTATAAGCTTTCTTTATTACTAAAATCTTTATAAACTCTATATTTAGGTTATAAATAACTTTTTTATACTATTTTAGTTAATTTTCTTTATTTTCTTACTATAAAATACTTATTTCTCTATTTTATTACTTAATATTAAAGTTATAACGGTTTAATTAACTGCTAATCTTCTTAAAAAGCAGCCTAACAGTTAGATCTTATATTATAGAAGCTAAAATTTAGCCTAAAGCTTACTAAAGCTATATAGATAAATAGAAAGTCTTTAGAAGACTTAAATCTTACTCTTTTACTGGTAAATTTACTGTAATAGCAGGAAAAGGTATCTCTATAACTATTAGGTTTATTAAGACCTTTATTAGGTTTATAGGCTACAGTTTAGTAGCTTTAAAGCTAGTAATTATATTAAACTTTATAATAGCTTCTTTTTAAGCCTTATTATAAGTATATAGAAATATAATCTTATTAATATAACTGTTATTAAAAATAGAAGTAAGATCTAAAAGAAAATAATAATATACCCTCTTTAGAGGACTAAAAACTATAATATCTAATAGTTAAAGGATATAGAAAGTATAAATAAAAAGAAATAATAGATATATATTATTATTATAATATTTCTAAAGGAAATCTTCTATAATATAACTTCTATAGCTATTAAGAATAAAAAGTTAAAGTTTATTTTTCTTTTTAGGCTATATTAATAGAATAAAGACTTTTCTTAATTAAATTAACGCTAATTTATTACTTATCTAGCCCTTATTACTATATATAAATTCCCAGTCTTTTAGAAAGTCTAAATTCTTAAGGAAATATTATTATTAAACTATTTTCCCCTTAAAAATAACTATAGGTCTTAAGACCTTTCTAGTTACTAAAATATATTTAAAAATTATAATCTAGATATAAAAACCAGGCTAATAAATAAGTATTAATTTCTTTAATTAATAATTAAGGAATAGACTGTTTATTTTTATTCCTTTTATTATTTTAACTTTATTAATATTATATCTATTTCTCTACTTAATTAGGTATATTACTAATATTATAAGAAGTATAAAGAATACCTTTATTAGTTTAGAAGAAGCTCTATAATATTAATTAAAGTTAATTTTCTTGCCTTTTAATATCCTAATATTAAGATTTTATCCTAAAAAGCCCTATAACCAGTTCTTTTTAATGCCTTTTAGAAAGCCATTATAGATAGTAATCTTACTAGTAAACTCTCTAACTTACTAATATAATATAGGGCATCTTAGATTAGCTTAGATAACAATTTAGTCTTAAAGACTCTTTTCCTAAATATTAAAGAGCTTTTAGTAAGGTTTTTAGGCTTCTTTTAGTGTTATACTTCCTTTAATCTAACCTTAAAGCATAAAATAATTAATACTATAAGCTTTAGCTGCTTTATTTATTAATATACTATCTATAACTATTTAAAGTGCAGCACTTATATCTTTTTTAATAAAAGAAGGCATTTTAAATTAATTAGCATTAATTTAAAATTAATTAGAATTAAATTAATAGAGTTATAATATCAGATTAGGAGAATGAAATAATTACCTATATTTAGGTAAAACCTTAGTAAGATACTAGAAGTTAAGAGATTTAGATATAGAATTTCCCCTCTTCTAAAAGAAAGATAATATATAAGTTTTTTTAATAATTAAGAGTCTTATTTATAAGAAAAACTACTATAAGTATAATTAAAAAGGAAAGCCTAGTACTTACTAAAAATATTTAAAATAATAACTAATTAGATAATTAGGCTTAAATTTAGTAATAAGTAAATTAATTAATATAAGGCCTTAAAGGTTAAATTAAAAAATAAGGATCTATAGGCCTATATTAACTTAATGGCATTTAATAAGCCTACCCTTAAGGTAGTTATATCTATACCCCCTAATATATTAGCAGTAAGATAGTAAAGCGCTATAGCTGCTAGAGCGGTAACTACTATAGAAATATTATCTTTATTAATATAAGAGATAGCTATATAGAAAGTCAATCCTTTTATTATTAAACTAGATAGAAATTATATTAAATATAAAATATAGACTTAATAAATACTATATCTTATAGAGAAAGATTACTAAATGGTTACTATAATAAGGGCAATATATAAAATATATTTAAAGAACTATAAGGATTTAAAGAGAAGGATATCTATTATTTAAAATTAAATACTAAATACAGTAAATAAAGGGATTATAAGGTACTATTTTTTAAAAGATAATACTTTAGTAAAATAGGTTTAGTCTCTCTATAATAAGTTCTTCTTAATATAAATAAAGCAGAAGTAAAAGGCTTATTAAGTATATAGAAAAGTTTTAGTAAAACCTATATATTAAAGATATATAACCTATAAAAAAGTAAATAACTGGCTTAAGTAATAAAGGACTTTAATTAATAAAGCCTAAAATATAGGCCTATAAGAGACTAAAAAGGCAGATTAATAGTTTCTTAATTTTATTATGGCTTTAAGGTTAACCCTACTAAAGTTATAGGTAAATACCTATAGTATTACTTAAATAAATTATATTTAATTTAATACCTTATTTATTAATATAGTAGTAGCAGATATTTAGCTAGTATTAATATTATAGCTAGATATATAAAAAGCTAAAGTAAGCTATAAAGCCTTTCTAATTAAATAAAGGAAAGAGGCTAAAGAAGATTAAAATACCTTAAGGAAACTTAAGTAAAAGGAGCAAAAAGGAAAGAAATATCCTTATTAAGGACTTAATAAAGATAAGGCAGGAAGATATAAAGTATATAGATTAAGGCATACCTTATTAAACTATTTTTATACTTTCCCTAAAAAGGCTTATATTAGGTTTAAATTAATATAGGCTCTTACTAATTAGGTATAAAAAAGGATAGATAAAAATAAAAAAGATATAGTTAATTAAATTAAAAAGTTAAAACTAAAAGGATTAGCCTAACTATATTTAGTTAGCTCTATTTAGCTAAATATAGGCCTAATAGTAGCTAACTATTACCTCTTAAATAAAAGTATATTATTAAATTTAAAAGTAATTATATATATATTTAGGGATATAAAGTAAATAAAGAACTTTAGGGCAGTAGCCCTTAAGGACTTCTTTTAGTTAAAAGTAATATAAATCTTAATAAAAAGATACAGTAAAGTGTAAATTAAACTTAAGTTAAGTAATAATATATTAAAAATATTATAACTTTATAATATAGCCTTATATATTATATTAGCTATAAACTTAATATTATTTATTAAGTTAAGAAAATAAGGAATTTAATAGAATATAAGCCTAGAAAATAATTATTTATAGCATTTAGATAGAAGTAAACTTAATAAGGTCTTAAAGATTAAAGGGCAATAAATACTTAAATATAAATATTCTCCTTAAGACCTAAAACTAATATAAGCTAGACTAACAGTAAATATACTTTCTATCTCTTTAAAATAGTATATATATATAATATAGACTAAAAGAAAGCTATTAAGAGGTAATACCTTAATATAGTACCTAAAATTAGGCTACTTAGGGCTAGAGGCTCTTTAATGCCTAGCTATATCTATAAGAGGAGTATAAATAAAGTTAGAGATTCTAATAGAAATATAGCAAATAACTATAATTAACTATAATATATATAAAGTAATAAAAGCTTACTAACTGGTATACTATGCTTCTTAAGAGTTAGTTTAAATTATAAGTCTAGAAAATTAAATAGCTATAAACTTCTACCTTATACTACTAAGATATATAGGCTATAGTTTAGTATAGATATTTATAGATAAAGTATTAAGGTTTATTTAGAACTATTATATAACTAATTAAATAACCCTTACTATCCTTTTAGCACTAAAAGGCTTTTTAAATATAATAAAAGTATAATACTTTAAGAAAGTAAAGGTAATTAAATATAATAATAAGATTATAATAACCTATTTATAAGTATATACTAAAATAGTTTAATAAGGAATATAATATAAACTATTTACTTTAAATATATAGGCTTAAAATAGTAATATAAAAAGAGTAGTTATAGTTATTATCTAAAAAAGTAAGGCAATAAAGGTAGATATAAAAATTCTAAAATACCTCTAGCCTAAATTAATAAAGGCAGCTACCTATTTTTATAACTATATACTATTAGTTTAGAGATAGTATAAGTTACTATATAAAATATTTTACTTAAAGTATATAGCTAAGTAGTTAGTAAAATTAAATCTATTATACCTTAAAGTATATAGATATAAAGTATTTATATTAATAAAGGATATATAACTGCAATATAATAAATTATATTATTAAACCCCTAAAGGGTAGATTAAATATTTAATAAGATATATATTAAGTAATTCCTATAAGATCTAAAACCTATTAAATAAAGAGGTATTTTTAATATAAGATATTACCTTTAATAAATATTAATACTTTAATAGAAATATAGTAACCCTTTAAGATAACCTATAGGCTAAAGATCTAGCAGTAATAAAGAAATAAATTAAGGAATTAATCTTACTTTAATAAACTTAGCCTAATTTATAGTAAATATATTTAGTAAATAAAGAATTAAATAAAATTATTAATAAAAATATAGAATTTATAAGCCTTAAAGCTAATAACTTAATAAAGGCAGGTAAAGAATTAAAACTATATACCTAATTTAAATTTAAATTACTATTAATACTTTTAGAATTACTTTTATTAGGTTTCTTTTATATAATAGAAAATAATTTAAAGGTAAAAAGAAATAGTAAGTTAATAAATAAAACCTTTATTAAAATATAAATAAGATATTATATTTTATTTAATATAGTATTCTTAATAGGGATACTATAATATAAAATATATATAGGTATCTAATAGAAGACTTAAGGTTATAAAAGTTAAGAGAGTCTAGCTAGCTTTAAGAACTTATTAAAAAGAGGGAGCTTACCTTAGCCTTTAAATTAATTTAATATAGGAAAGTAGGAGGCCTAAAGAGATAGGATAAGCTCTATATTAGGTAAGAAAAAGAGGCCTTATATTAGTATATATTAAAAGCTCCTAAAGAGGCTCTCTAGCTTATATATTAATATAAAGAGTTATCTATATTAGGATATAATCTAAAAGGCAGAAGAAGCTTATTTAAAGAGCTATAAACTCTCTTAATTATAGATAGAAGTAGCTAAGATTATAGTAAAAGGTTATTAAATACTTAAATATTATTAAGTATATATCTATAAGTTAGATAAATATAGAAGATTCCTAAAAATTAAGGTAAGATTAGTGGTTTAAGGAGACTAATAGGTAAAGAATAGTTAAGATATATATATAGCTATATTAGCTAAAATATCTTTTAGGGTTTTAATAGTAATTATAACTAAATTTAACTATAAGATATTTTAATATAATACAGTTAATATATTTATATAATTAATATTAAATAAAGATATATATATAGAAATGCTAATAGATTACTAAAAACTTAATATAGTCCTTAAGCTATAAAAGGCATTATATAGACTTTAAAGGTTACCTCTCTTATAGTAAAAATACTTTAAGAAAGGTCTATTATATATAGGATTTTACTAAATACTTAATAAAGACTATTATTAAGTTTAAGGCAATATAGTATTTTTCTTTTATATAGATAACTATATCCTTTATTACCTAAAGGAATAAAAAGAAAAGGTAAAAGATTTAATAAAAAAGTTATAAGAAATATATTATATTAAAAGAGGCAAGACCTTATAATAATTTTTAGGCATTAAGGTTATAAAAGACAGATTAAACTGTTACCTATAGCTCTCTTAAGCTATATATATTAATAAAATATAATAATTACTTTTAGACCTCTTATTAAAATATAAAGTAATTATCTTAATAGTATAAAAAGAGTTATTATTATATATTAAATTATTAAGCCTAAAAAGTATAAATAGTTATTAATAAAAAGTAAGTATTATTATATATACTATAATAATAACTTATCTAGATATTGCCTTTATAGCTAGCTAATTAATAAGATTTAATTAAAACTTAAGACTATAATATTATAAGGCAGCAGATAGAATACTATAATATCTTACCTAAACTAAAGATTTAGCCCTTTAATTTAAAAGTAATAATAACTTTACTATTAATAGGTTATTTATAGCCTTAAATATAAGCTTTATTAATAATTTAGTAAACTATTAAAGCTTATAAGCCTTTATTATATAACTATTTAGAGAAGTAATAAGCTAGTAAGTAAATAAGTAAGATACTATAATAATATTTACTATAAAGGCAGAATTACTTACCTTATTATAGGCAGCCAAAAAGGCTATCTTTATAAGCCAGTTTATATCCTTATTATAAGTTAATCTAAAAGATAAGATCCCTTAGTAAGGCCCTATTAAGCCACTAAAGGTAACTATTTAATATAATAACTTATAAACTATTTAATTAATTAAGGAGGAATTAGTTAAGCTATATATAAAGCTATAATATATATAGATTTATAACTATTAGCTAAAATAAGAAGTAGTAAATAAAATAGTAAATATAATATATACTTTATTAACTTAATTAATAGCTAATAGCCTAATTAAAAACCTTACTAATAAGAAATTTTAAAATTTTCTTAAGTAATTAAGGCTTACTAAAATTATAGTAATTAGATAGTAGATAGAAATTATTTTAAATTAAGTTATATAATAGAATAGATACTTAAAAGATTTAATTTAAATTTATTATCTTTAAAAAACTACTAAAATATAGAAAGGGTAAAGCCTTAATAAATGCTTATATAACTAACGCTAACTATATAATAAAGACTAAAGAACTAAAAACCCCTAATTAAATTACTTAAAGGTATAGAGAGGCTTAGTGGTGCCTTAATAATAGATAGAAGTAGACTGGCTAAGATAATTAATAGAAGTAATATCAGTAAAAGTAACTAAAATATTAAAAATAGAGTTATTTAAATACTTATTAAATAAAGTATAAAAAGCTAGCTTAACTTTAAATATAAATAGAAGTTTATTATAAGTCTCTTTACCTTTAATAGAAATATCTTTATAGATATTTAGGTAAAGGATTACTAAATAAAGGCAGGTTATAGTAAAAATATTATAAATATAAAAAGGCATTATAGAGGTAACCTAAATAGATACTTCCTTAAAAGTAAGTTTAATATTACCTTAAAAATAAATTAATTAAAAAGTTAAAAAAGCCTTAATAAAAAATATATAAAAATAAGGCACTAAAGTGCCTAAAGGTCTTAAAGAGATATAATATTTTAAGACTAAATTATAGTAACTAAAGTATTATTACTATTAGAGGTAAGGTTATATATATAGTTAGTAATTACTTATTAAGCTATACTATAAGACTTAATTGCAATATAGGCCTATTAGACTTAAATAGGATTAAGTTCTTTATTAATAAAATAATCCTAAAGGCACTTAATTGCTAGATAGTAAGCCTAAACTGTATTAAAGTACTTATAAAGAACTAATAAAATATTAATAAAGATTTAATAATTAAGGTAAAGAAATATATATAAAGCTATATTTCTTTTAGTTATTAATATAAAAAATATAATACTTTAGTAAAAGGCTAGTATAATATTAAAAAGAGAGATTATAGTAAATATTATAAATATAGTAAAAATATAGAATTTTACTAAAAGGCTAATTAATTAATTAAACCTTTAGATTATAAATAAACTTTTAGAGAATATTTATATAAAAGTTAATATAAAATATAATAATAAAATTATTAAAAATTATAATTAAAAATTTTTAAAAATAAGTAAATAAAATATTAATAAAAGCTTACTAAAAATTAATAATTTTAATAAAATAAAAAAATATAAATATTAAAATCTAATTATTAAAATAATATAAATATAAATTATTTTATAATAGTTTACTAATATCTTATTAAAGTAATATAATATAATACTTAAATCTTTAAAATTAATATATTATTATTAGAATTATTATATACTAAAGAGGGATATTAAATTAAAAGAATAAAATAATTACTTATATTTAGGTAAAACTTTAGTAAAATACTAGAAGTTAAGGGATTTAAATATAGAATTTCCCCTCTTCTAAAAGAAAGACAATACACAAGTTTTTCCAACATATAACTGTTTAAAGTATATACAAATTGGGTGGCTGGGTTGAGAATGAGGTGGCCAGTCTGTGGGGGTGGCCGGTCTTTGGGTGGGGGACGTTAGGTAGTATTCCAGACACACAAAGGGTACGGTGTACTCTGATTTATGTGAGACTACCTACCTCAGTAAGTACCTACTAGGGCTGTAGCTGACAGTCGTCAAGTCACTGTGACGAGACCTTCTCCTCTGAATGATCCAAGCTACCGCGCGCCAGCCCGCTCACCCGCTCCCGCCCATCGTTCAGATCGTTGACTAGCGTCAGTCTGTGCTGAGAATACAGTGTGTCCCCAAAGGTTAGTAGGTGAGGTTAGTACCTAAGGAGGGCACGGTTAAAGTGCGTAGGCTGGCTGACCCTTCCAGGTTCCATCCATTCATTCATTCTGTTTCTCGTCTTCCTACAAACGAGGGCACGGCCTTTGTTACTGGTGATAACTGACGAGCATCATCCTCGAGTCAGCAACTGTTTTACGTAGGTGGGCAAGTATACATCAGTATTTCTTCTGCTATATACCTATACTAGCATAAGGTCAATAACAGTACTGTACATAGCACAAGGAGAAGAAGAAAAAAAGCAATCCTGTATAGGTATGTACCAGGCCTTACAACAACCTAGATTCAATTTTCGTTTCTCAGGACAACCCCCATTCTTCTCATCCCATATCCATGGATCTTTACCAACACATCTCCACTAACTACACTGCTATATACTACCTTACCTATACCTTACCTTAGCCACTACCTCTACAGTACTGTATATACCCCCTGCACTTTCATCCACCCATCAATCAATCATCCTCCAAATCTTGACCTGATCAGCAGAAACAAAAAAGAGGCGCCAGGCTGGTATTTCTCTGGCATCCAATCTAGCCAATACACTGCGGCATGGCTTATGCTGAAACAAGGAACTTCGATCCCCCACCTAACCCACGGCGATTTCCCGGGGACCTCCAGTGATCTGCCCCCCCTGGTCTTTGTCCCCGAATGCTAAATGCGGGCAGCCACTTTAGGTTTTCTAGTTGACCGAGGGCCTAAGGTAAGGTATAGGTAGTTTCCCTTTCCTCTAGGCAGGTACCTACAGTGGTAAGTACAGTACGGAGTATCTACCTGCTGTCGAGTTTCATCATTTATCATGTTTGACCTCGAGTATCTCACATTCGACCAAAACAATGACCACATTCCCCTCCACAACAAATCGTTCGATCTTATACCGCTCATTCCCATTCTCACTCATGACTCTGCTTCGCCGCAGCCTAGCTAACCCTTGCCTAGACCTCCTCTCTGGGTACCTACCTACCTAGGTACTGAACTGTGCTGTACTTGCAAGTTGCCTCGTCCATCTCAGCTCAGCTGCTGTCGTCCTGTCCCTGCCCGGCCGCACCCTTGCTAGCATGACGCCTCACTTGTACTCGACATAGGCCACAATTCATTGTAGGTAGTCATTCCATAATATACACATACAATAATATACGATACCCGTTCCTCGAGTTCAGTTCAGTTCGGTTCGGTTCAGCCCTCAGCCCCCATTCCCATCAATCTCGACACTACCAGCCGTTTGACGCCAAAACAAGGTCCCAACCACTGCTTACCGCACTATTTTGCCCTAGTCCTACACGATCTGCAGCCCACTCCCACTGTTAAACGGACTGCCTATCCCCTCGTCTTCGCTCTAAACTGGACCGCCCCCTCCCATCCCTCCATCGCCCATCTTGCGGCGTTTAAATCAGAGACATTTCCGCCTCCTGTCTCTCCATGAAAAGCAAGCAATCGCCAACCTGCTAGACCGCCAGCGCGCTTCTAACTAGCACGCGATCGGCCCCGAATCCAAGTCAGAGCCATAGCCCAAGTCTCTCTGGCCTCTTCAGCCCCCCTTTTGGAACTTGCCTGTATGCAGAAGCCCTCAGCTCTGCCTCGACTCGCTAGCACGGCCGTACTGTAGAAAAGCTTCAGCTTTCCCCTTCGCTCCGTCACGGAGCTGGACCTTGGCCTCACGATGCGCCGCTCCGCTCTTCATATGCCCAAGAGCCGCCTACGAAACAACCCCCCGCTGCCCGCAAATACAACAGCCTCTATTGCCGGTTCATCTGTAGACGTTGTTGGGGCTCTCCTGCGGGACGAGGGTTTCCAAGCTGAGCATCGTCAACTTGCGGACTCATCCACAACCAGCAGCGCCTCTTACAATAGCTTCAACGCCCGCCCTCCTTCACTACCTCATGGTAGCCACCCACAATATAATCCAACTCTCCTGCCCAGCACAGCGGAATCATACAACATCCCTGAATTCACGGCCGATTCGCCTATGACAGATGCGTTCCCCACCGAAGACAATACCATCTCCACTACCAAGACACCTACTTTCGCGATAGTGACTGACGGCTCTTCTACTGCAATCGCCACCGAGTTCTCAGACCAGAACAATTACGACCAATTCTCCTCCAACGCCTATATCGAGACCTATAATTCTGAGTCTGAATCCCCGGATTCCGAGTCCGACCCAGATCAAGAGCATCAGGACGGTATTGATCTTGATTTGGACACTTCCACCCACCCACCTTTCTTGGGCGACTATTGGACACCCCCCACATATCTCGACTTGGACTCTGACCATATACCCTCTTACCACAACGTGGATTATGACATTGATATGAGCGACAGCGAAGGTGGTGCTCCTCTCGACGACGCATTCGACGAACTTGGACACTTCACGGACGACCAGTCTATTCTATCTGAGGAAGACAATGATGAATCACCCCCTATCAATCACTCAACCAATTATATTTCACAATCCGCCTTCCATCCGCCCACTATAGTTGATGATAACGACCTAATCATGAATTCTGTTCCGCCTCCTGCCCCATGGGGCGATGTCTTGACCGAAGACGCGGCTGCGTTGGAGGACAATGCGCCTTCTGTGCCATCAGAGGCCCTAGGCCAGCCACTACTTAGCAACCCCAACCCGACTATGATTGGTTCTCACAATCTAGGCCTGGTTGACTTTTTGAGACACTGGGCATACCAAGCTCGTGCTTCCTCCTGTCCGTCCCCCTCACGGGTTCACGCCCCCTATCCAGAAGACATTCGCCGTCAAGCAAATGCACACATCCGCGATGTTCAGTATAAGGACCTTCAAGGCGATGACTATGATATACAGGGCTTGGATTGGGCATCCATGAACACTACTAGGGAGTATGCGCGCCAAATCCGATGTGCCACTTTCCACAATTATGTCAACAAGAACGGTTCAGATAGATGGAGCGTAAGTGCCAGTTACCTTTGAATGAGTCTTGTCAGCTGACCTCAAATTAGCCTCACATGGACGACGCAGCTATCTCCGCGACTCAAAACTTTATGAGATTCAAGAGGTTCCTTATCCGCCAAGATGTCTACCTAGCTCATTTTCAGCTACGAAGCGTCCTAGCATGCCCATCAATCTCACAAGCCTACTACCCTGGCAGGAGAGGAATCAACCGAATAAACCCTGTCACGGGAAAAGTAGAGCTCGTGCTTAACAACAGTCATATACATGGTCTGGGAGCTCTCATCTCTACCCTTGATGCAAACCACGGAGCCATGTTTGCAGGCACTTTCAATGGCGAATACTATCTCAAAAGCCTGGGTTCGGAAGACAAGAAAGACTTTGCAGAAGGTGTCATTACTACAAATACGGGAGGTATCACCAACCATGTCCAGATCTACCAACCCCGGCGATCTTCTGGTCCTGTTGCTGCCATTGCCAGTAATGACGAGGGATTCCGCCTTCTGGACCTTTCTACACAGAAGTTCTTGATGCAGAGCAAGTATCGATTCGCACTCAACTGTTCGCGTATGTCACCTGACGGCCGTTTGAGAGTCATGGTCGGCGATGACTTCAAGGTACTGATTACCGACGCCGATACCGGCGAAATTCAACAGGAACTGTCCGGACACCGCGACTATGGTTTTGCCTGCGATTGGTCCGATGATGGGAGGACAGTAGCTACCGGTTTCCAGGACATGGGCGTCAAGGTCTGGGATGCTCGCCGTTGGTGTGACACGCGGGGTGTCAGTACACCTCTGTGCACTATCAGATCTGATATGGCTGGTGTGAGAAATCTGCGCTTCTCTCCCGTCGGTAGTGGCGAGAGAGTACTCGTTGCTGCTGAGGAGGCCGACATTGTCAACATAATAAATGCTCAGACTTTTAACAAGAAGCAGACAGTCGATTTATTCGGTGAGATCGGCGGCATTGCATTTGCCAACGGCGGACATGAACTCAATATCTTGGCGAGTGACCGTCATCGTGGCGGCCTCCTTCAGCTTGAACGATGTGGCCGTACCGCCGAGCCCTATTTCTTCAGTTCCTGGAAACGATATGTCGACGGCGACACCGCTGATTGGCGCCATAAACCCGATGAGTTTACACGCAGCGGTGAATGCTATCGTCGGGCTCCAGCTTCGAGGGATGCCTTGCCGATTTTCTAAACCATTCCCGATGGCTTTAAGCACCTTCGAATCAGATACACAAAGCGTCCTCGTGTGATTCACAAATTATCTTTATACTTGCTTGACCTCGCTGGTCACTCTCCATCATTCGAAGCATCTTTCTCCTTAGCGTTATACCCCTTTTGTTCTGGCTTATCATATTATGATCTGTTGAGAAATTACCATTGGCCATTCACAACACGTCACTTTCTATATAAGTGGCGATGGTTTACAATATGAGGACAAAACCTACACAAACCCTCATTACAGAGCTATTCGTCATGGGCTTCATTCATCATTTTTTTAATTTTTTTTTACCACCGTCATCGTCCTGGGGGCTCAGGGCAGAGCCCGTTCACTTTGTTTGGGAGACTATAGATTCAGGACATTGGCGACGGGACCATCATTTTTGTGGACATAGTACACATAATCAGTGGGGTCTTGAGGCTTGGGTTTTATGACACTATTAGCGGGACAGTCTGTACTTGTGGGTAAGTTTTGGGAGACAGGAGTGAGATTCAGTCAGCCGTATATCTATATACTTTGCAAAGATGATATCGAATGACTACGTACCTACCTAATATGAACATCACTGTCTGCATGCTCTCTATTCCCTTGGTGGTTACACGCCACATCTATTTCAGTTACAATATCAGTCAAAGTATGAGGCTTGTTCCACATGCTCAGATCCAAGACATACACAAAGTTCGTAAAGCACCGGTGATTGCCGATACAAGTACAGTCTCCGAGACACGCGTGTCTCATCTAGTCCTTGACCTCTAGAATGCTGGTGAATATTCGAAGTGTGCCAAATTGAAAGCTGTGTTAGAACTACGATAGCTTCATAACATACTTTTCGATTTATTTATTGGACTTATCACGTCCACTTACTTGTTGTAGCTCCTATGTTCTTATTGTTATAGGTCTCTGCTGAGAATGCAAAGCCGGTTGGGGTGTAGGACCGATATCTTGCTCACTTGTGTATCAAGCACGGCTGTGATATAACGTTGATCGCTTTAATGAGGTCCTGCGTTTCCAATTCTTCGAGCTTGTCATCGACATGATCATATAGTCACATAATCTCTTATTCTATGGGGTCCAAATGGTTGAAGGTCTGGATGTCTCATATATGCACCGGCCGCTAATGTTATTGGCTCCTTAGTGACTGCTATGATACATCCGCCATGAGCTTACTCTGCAGAGACCTTGTTCTTGTTCATAATGTGTCAGGTAGTTTGAGTTTTCAGTCGCGTGGGGGTTTGGTCGTCAGTTGATACTAGGAACAGACGACATTGGATAGGGTTGTGTATACGACAGCTCATGAGATATAGCAGAATGGCGATTGAAGATATACTAGTAAATTACAGCATTATGAAGCAGAGGCTGAATGACAACCCGGCTATAATATAGATCATACATACAGATCATCTCTCTCCCAAGAAAAGGCTTCCGCTTACCCCGTCGCTCAAGAGCCGTAAAGACGCGTCTACCGTAAAAAGGTGCTGCCGCAAATAACACATATGGAAAGATGACATAGTAACAAGAGTTCACATGTCGTTTGAACAGTGGAAGAAAAACAGGATTCATCAAGAAGGTCGTCCTCGACCGCCCGACCAGATTCGTTTCCCTCGAATTATTATTGTACGTATGCACACGTGCAACAATGCATTGCCCCCTGAGGCGGATGTCTGGAGTTGACCCGAGAGATAGAAGACCGTCGGCTTTCGGACTCCATTCCCGAAGGCTCTTGTTGGATGTCAATGATGTGAATCACCGCATGGACGGTGGCGAAAAAAGAGAAGAGGGTTGCACGAGGAAGAAAGAAGAAAGTGAATGGCCGGGCGGTGTTGGTCATGGATATGTACAACATTCAGCATGCTCCAAGGGTTGAATCGTACAGAGGACACTTGGGCACGCTGCAATCAGAACCGGAGTATCCAGAACTGCTTAGTAGCCGGTGAAAGAAGAGGCGCAACCCCAGCTTCGCTCACAGTTGCAAGAACCAGGCTCCTTCCAGAGATCATCCTCGAAGGAGAAGAAGACGGTCTTGTCACCGCAGCTCTCACGAATGGACTTGATAGCCTTGGCCTGCTCAGACTTGCCAGGGCAGGCAACGCCGTTGCAGTTACCGCTTGAGGGCCAACCACACTCCAGGTTGATGACATCGTTGCCCTTGCAGATACCACGGAGGATCTCAAGTTGACCAGCGACGAACTCACCGGCCATGTCAGGGGTAGTGTTGGGGTTGAAGTAAGGGTGGATGTTGGCACCGGTGACATCAACAATATCGCAGATAGCACCCTGAACATCCTCACGCTCCCAGATGTCGAGGGTCTCGGCGATTGTGTAAGGACCAGTGTAACCAGAGCACTTCTCCTTGACGACAGTGACGAGCTCCTTGAGCTGCTGGGGAGAACAGAACTTGTTCATGATAGCCTCGTTACCAACGGTGAAGAGCTTGACCTGATCCCACTGAGCCCACTCGGCGTAGGCGTCGACCTGAGCCTTGATCTCGGGGGTTTCGTAAGTGCAGCCAGAGGCCTTGACAAAAACACCAACGATCATGTCAATGCCGTGCTTCTTACAGGCGGGAGCAACAGTCTCGAGGGTATCGCAGTCAGTGGAGTAAGATCGAATGATCTGGAAACCAGCCTCCTTGAGGGCAGCAATGTCCTTGTCAACCTGGTCGGCACCCTTGCACTTGCCGGTAGAGGCAACGTAGGGGGTGTAGGTAATACCGTAGTGGTCGTTTCCACCCTTGAGGTTGCCAGGGCTGGAAGGCTTCTTGGGTGCCTTGGGCTTAGGGGCCTCGGAGGGCTTCTCGTAGACGGGCTTGGTGGAAGCAGGAGTCTCGGGAACAGAGTAAACAGGGGCCTTGGGAGTCTCGGGGACCTTGCTGGGGACCTCATAAACAGGCTTGGTAGGCTGCTCCTGCTTGGTGACCTCGGGCTGGGACTTGGGAGCCTCGTAGACAGGCTTGGTCTCCTTGGGAGGCTGAGGCTTGGGGGCCTCGGGAGCCTTGGTGGTAGCTGGAACACCAGACTGAGAGTAAGGGCAGACGTAGACGTAGTCGGTCTCGGTGACAGTGACGACCTGCTCAGGGGCGGTGTAAGTACCAGGAGCGTAGCTGGTAGGGACAGGGTAGACGATAACGGTCTCCTCCTCACAGGTCTTGGTGATAGGAGCAATGGTGTAAGTGCCAGCAGATGGGCAGACGTAGGTGGTGGTCTCAATGACACTGGTAACGACACCCTCGTGCTCGGTTTCCTTGGCGTAGGGGCAAGTGACGGTGGTCGCAGTCTCAACGATGGTGGTGACACCTCCCATGGTGTGGGTTCCAGCAGGGACCTTGGTGGTCTCGCCAACGCAGACGGTGGTGGACTCAGTCACGGTCATGGTGGTGGCAGGGAACGTGTAAGTGCCTGGAGTAGGGCACTTATACTCCTCCGGAGTCGGGACGGGGATGACCGGGACGACCTTGGTGGTGGTAGGAGCAACGGGCTTGGGAGCCTCATAGGTAGGAATCTCATGAACGGTGGTGGGCTTGGGCTTGACGGCCTCATGAGTAGTTACAGCCTCCTTGGTGGGCTTGGGGGCAGAAGGAGGGTTGGGGACAACTGAACCAGTGATTAGTGTTTATACTACAGAATACCGATATATTGACATACGAGTAGGCTCGCCATAGTAAGTAGTCCAGATGGTGGTGCAAGTAGGAACGCAGACCTCTCCGCCACGTCGGAACATCTCATGAGCCCGGCGGTGGTGAGGGTAAGCGGCCTGAGCACCAGTGGCCATGGCCGCAACGGCGGCAGCAGCAAGTCCTCCTTTCATGTTGAAAAAAAAAAGCTCCAAAAATTCAAGTACTGTACGTAAATGTGAGAGTTTGTAGTTGGCGTAGGAAACGAATGCCCGCTAAAAGAGTGAAGCGGTTAATGGTATAGAGGAAAACGAGAGGACGAAAGCGAAAATTAACGAGATGCTCTCTAGATTCGCGAAGGATGGAACCGTGAGGGAAAAGAAAAAGCAGAGAAAAGAACAGGAGGAGAGCGGCATATTAAGAGCAGATCGACTGTTATTGCCTCTACCTGCAACCCGGTCTGTTTTGCCTTGGCTGCAGTGCCCAGAGGGTCATGGCATTGACAAAGGATGGCCCTAGTCGAGAATAGCGGTTTAGATGGTACCTGACATGATGCAAAATAGCGGCGTCTGGAGGCCAAAACTCAGGTACCCGTTTGTCCCTGGCCTGTTCTCATGTGCCCTGTGCCTCATGAAATGAGCTGGGGTGCTAGTCGCCCAGTCCCAAACGTGGACCATTGTTGGTGCAATATGTCTATCATTACCTTGACAGCGCTAGAGACCCCAGCATTTGGCCGGGGTTATGGACGAAAAGGAGAAGGCTGTGGAGCACAGGGCACGATGCAATCTCGTGGGTTCAACCAGCCCAAGGGGCATTTGGTCACCTTGTCGATGCCATGCCTCTCCCAAATAAGGTGGTTTAGGGGGGTCGAGTGTTCGAGACCAATCAGCTAGCTAAGCGGTCAAGGTTGCCTCTGTTGCGAGAACCTGTGTGAATAAGAAGCGATATTAATCCAAGGACGAGGCTTCTCTGACCGTTGGTTGGTCACTTGACTATTCACAAGGGGAATCGAGATAAGTTGACCTCGATTGAGATGCGCGATTGATGTGAACCCCGCGCGGGAGATGAGCTTTCAAGTTGCGCATCATTCTTAGAATAGTCTATAACATCTCCAAGGTAGAGTTACCTCCAAGGACTGCGCCCCAGTTATCGCGGTATCTTGATTGAAAAAATTCATTGATACAACGATCCTCATGTCATGCCGATTCTTGACTCTGTTCGCCTTTCGAAATTCGAATCAGTCGGTTCATCGGCGAGTGGGGTCAAGAGATTGTTCCTGCATCTGCCATGGTCCCCCAATTTACCTTAGCGGAGGTGGCTTCGCGCTTGTGGACCCAGGGGTTTCCGTTCAGGCGTTCTATTTGTTTTAGTGACGCTCAGCGAGTCGCCTTGTCGTCACTTTCTCTGAGCCTTTGGCGTAATTAACAGCTGCTTCGTATTAGCAACGGGGCCAGAAGTTCCTGTCTCAAAAAACCCACCCCCCAGCACAACAGATATCTTGCAGCCTCCATGTGCGGGGAATTAATAGATATAGTAATCCGAGAAAGCCGGGGCAAAAGCTTGTCGGTCTGTAGTCGGGTTCTCGCTGGTCGAAACAGCTAGGCTTAATGTCGGAACCTCAATCTTATAATTGCACTTCGTATTCACCGTCACATCGCACGGCAGTTCGTCTTGCCCGCGATGCTCTAGCCTTTCCAGCTTGTGATGGGCGGTACTCTGCGATGAACCGTCAGTTGGCATCAAGTCAACAGACAGTGAATTGACTGATGTTCTCGTGTTTCGGTGATCTTCTCATTCGTATGTAAGACTCTGGATCAATAGCAGCCCCTGTATAGGATTTGCAATGTCGATCCATCGAAATCATCTCTTGCCCAAATGAAATCGGATGTGAATCTCGCGCGCTTCTTGGCTCCAAGCCATAGTTATTTAGGCTATGCTCGGCAGCCGGACAGAGCAGGGTACCCTTCCAATTAGAGAAGGTCTTTATCTTGAGACACCTCTCAGAATGGAACTACTCGCCATTAGCTAGTTCCGGGCTGAATTGATTGTCGACTTGGATTATTGCCAATAATAGTAGCGAAGTCAATGCCTTTTAAATCGAGCCCCTTTTGCTGATAGGTTTCCGTGAAGCTTGCGGCGAGACGGGGGTCAGCAACATACATGCACGGATGCAACATTTAGGTGGTGGTATTCATGATGAGTGATTGTACAAGTCTAAGTTCAGGTACTCAGGCAAGGTAAGGTGAGGTCGTAGACGGAGCCAATACCTTCTCTCAGTACCTAAGGTAGGTAGGTAGCTTCTTTACCTACTTACCTTAAGTCATCGAGAAATCTATGGGTTCCTGGTTGGTTCTTGCCCAAATGAATGGCTACCTACCTAGTAACCTCAGTTAAAGTGGAAAGCGCCGTGTCATGTGACCTCGCGATTGTGAAAGTTGCCAATACGCAGTACCTCAAGTTAGTAAAATTTTCAGCCTCGCGTCGGCTCCAAAATTTTGAGTTGTATTCGCAATAACCTTGCTTAATACAGGGTATTTGTGATATTCTGCAAAAATGCTGCGGTCCGCAGGTCGTCCGTATGTTTGCTGCAGATGTCTTCCTAACTGCCCTAATGGATTGCGATCTTCTTTTTCTACGCCTTTGCAGTCCTCGAGTGGACGTTATAACGTTCGTTGCATCTCGTACTATGTCTAACATGTCATGGACTAACAAATCTTAGTACGCTACCTCAACCAAGAATCGCCCTCGGGGTGCCTTTGGAAAGACGAACATTCCCACATCTCTTCCCAAAACTTCTCCTGAAGTAGACAAGAGGCCAATTCGGCAAAGATTGCAAGAATGGGTTGCTATCAACGACCCTGATAGGGAGGTAACCCCAATCGTGCCGGATCTTACATTCTGGAACACTGTTACCAATAGTAACACGCGTCCTCAATCTACTGGCTCATCTGAATTGGATAATTTCAAGTCTGATCCAGTGAGTATGGTGAGCACAGATGAGAGCTACAGTAAGGAGGATGCCGAAGTTGCCATTGTTGGGCACAAGTCCCATGCTCCAGGCGATCTTGTTGAAATGAAGCAGCCTGGCTCCCGGACACCCTTATTTGCTATATACTTGGGGTTCTTTGGTCAACGGTATCACTTTTATACCAATACTGGAAGATGGGTGATCAGCATGGGTTTCTCGGCGCTCTTCTCTGTGTCTAAGTTCACCGCCGCCAAGGAGCTACAGCCAATTCTTTCTTTGATTCCTCTTAATGCCACGGCGGACGAGTACGAAGAATTGCGGAAACGAGACCAGGGCCCGGGGCGAGACGCCGGTGCTCATCTGATCAACAAAATGAAGACATTCATGTCGGAAGCGGACGAGGCCTTCCAGACAAGTCTTAACAATTTAGACAGGGCAAGATCACTAGTCTCAGATGGGAAAAAGACCAAATATTTGAGTCTGTTCGAGCTTGCCGACTTGTTGTTACCCAATTCACTAAAAAAGGGCCCTCAGTTTCCTCCTGCTGCTTTGTACGCAGTTCACACAGCGCTCTTACGAAACGACTTCATCTTTAGGCCATTAAGCCCTTCGACTGACTGCCATCGAAAGGATCATCTTTTCGAGATTTTCCCATATCAGGATTTCATGATGATAAATCGAGTGACTCTCATGATCCGTGAGTATATTCACCTAATGGCAAAGACGTCAGGAAATATGACGTCTTCTGATATGTCGGAAACGGCATTTGGTACTTTCATTCTCAAGGCAAGACAAATTGTTCTTGCTAACAGAGAGAAGCGTTCGTGGACACCTTACGGAATCCTCGCTCCGACTAAAGGGGTCACTCTTGAAAACGGTGAATGGTCCAGGAAGCACATGGAGTTCATACGCTTTCTTGAGTGGTGGGCAAGCTACGACTTGTTCGAAGATTCCTCACACTTCCACGCTGATGGTTCTCTCATACTGCGAGCTCTGGGCCTATATGAAGGTGCCGATCTGAATCAATCTTGTGCATGGACGTTCCTACAAGAGCTAGGGATAATCCCGCCATGGGAAATACCGTCCCGCTATAAAGTCCGTTTCCCTGAAGTCAAGATACAGAGTGGAGGCGGCCTTATTCGAGAGACTCCAGTTAGTGTCGAGGAATCAACTCGACCAGACGCGGCGAAGGATGCCAGACGAGACTGGGCCGACGCCCCTGTCTTCTGCATTGATGCCCCTTCTACAATACTCATTGACGATGGTATCTCTTTGGAAAGAACAGACAAACCTGACGAATTCTGGATTCACGTGCATACAGCCGATCCAGCATCCGGTATTCGACCCAACTCTGAGCTGGGCAGGTTCCTCGAGCTGATACCTGAGAATATCTACCTTCCTGGTCACTTTCAGGCCATGCTTCCAGATGATCTAGGTCTGGACAATTCAGGAGACTACAAGTCGGGTAGTTTGGTTGAACAATACTCGCTTGCCGATGGTCGACCAGCTCTGACCTTCAGTGCCAGGCTTAACGAGAACGGAGACCTGCTGGACTACAAGATCGAGCCAGGTACTTTGCGCAATGTCAAGTACCTGGATCCAAGAGATGTTGCTGAGTTTTGTAACGAACCTCCACCCCCTCCAGTATCTGACCAGACTCTTGTTGTTGGCGAGCCACCTAGCAAGTTGGACGTGGCACCAAACCGCCCCTTGATGTCAGCCAAGGAGTTGGATGACAGGAGCAAGGAGGACCTTTTGATCCTTTACCGTCTGTCTCAGGCTCTCAGGAAAAGGCGTCTTGAGAAGGGGGCATGGCCTGTTTTCTTGCCAGGCGCTTCCGTTACTGTGGCTTTCGAAGATGTCCCTATGGAGCAAACAGAAGGAACTAAGGTCCTGCCAGCTGACCCCTACATCAAGGTCGGCTACGATGCATTCAACGGTGCCTCTGTGGTGAGTAACACAATGGTGCTTGCCGGTGAGATTGCTGCTCGATGGAGCTCTGACCGAAAAATCCCACTACCATACCGACGAGACGCCCATTCGCAGACGAATAAGACCAAACTTCTCGAATACGCCACGAAAGAGCTCTACCCTCTGCTCGAGAAGGGCATCGCTCCATCAGGAGCGCAACGCCAGGAGTTGACACGCTTGACTGGTGGGATCGAGATGTCGACAGAACCCGGCTCTTATTTCATGCTCGGTCTGGACATGTATACCAAAGCCACTTCTCCTCTTCGCCGCTTCTCTGACCTCATTGTCCACTGGCAAATTCACGCAGCATTGGCACATGAGCGGCAGGTGAACCGCAGGCTAGACCCCAAGACTGATGATCTGAATGACATATTGCCATTCACGGAGGAGACACTCCCCAACACGCTCTCACTGTTGCGTATGCGCGAGAGAATGGCCCGGACTGTGTCTCGCGGCACCCAAGAGTGGATGCTCATGGCGGTTGTGCGGGCCTGGCAGTTTGAAGGGACAGCACCGAAGCGCATGAGTTTCACAGTTGATGCTCGTTGGAAGCAAGGCGTGTCCGGTCGGGTAGACCTATTCGATATGCCGGCCCTCTTATCCACCGACGGTATCGATGGCCTCGTGCTCATCAAGGATATCAAGGTGGGCGACAAGTTCGAGGTTGAGCTGGCAAATGTCAACGTTCATGCTCGCAGCATGTTTGTCAAAGCGCTCAAGTACTATCCAAACACCCGGGCAGAACTACATACATGACGTTAACCAGCCGGCACTCTCCCCGGACGCCCCGTCCCTGGCCCCGGCCTCGTGAGCTGCGCCCCAGGGTCTTCTTTGGACTTCTCGAAGCAAGACTTTGTTGGGGTGGAAAGAAACACTAAGTTTGAGCGTCACCGCCTTGACGGCGAAACCATGGCTTGCAGCGTCGTGAGTGAGATTGGCGGTGTTTATGTCTCACATCTCTTTCCTCTGTGCCCATGCTCCAACGTCTCTCCGCCTTTTTCTCAATGGCTCTCAGCAAGAAGCCATCGATTGACGTGGAGTCGCCCATCTCTCCCCCGCATTTTTGCACATCCCATCGAGTTACCCCCTGCGTTAAAAAAACAAAAAAAAAAAAACATGGGGTTTCTTGCTAGAGACTTGATTGACAGAAACCTTGGCGTGGTCCTCCGGGGTGTCGTGCTGGAAATGCACTGTACGATACCCCATTTTCACCATTTTAAGGGGGGCATAGCTGACGACAGATCTCCCCCTTGCCCGATGCACGTCACTTGTATCATACCTGTACCATATTTTTCCATGACCAGCACAAACTTGCGATAGCTTTGGAAATCAAAAGCATGAGATGTACAGTAGATCATCCATTTATAGAACCACATGTTAACAAAATTCCGTCGATGCCAATACCGCATGTCGCAAGTGACCATCGACGGAGGTCTTCCCTTGCTGTTAGACCATAAGCAACATCACATCCTCGGCTAATAGCCTCACGGACGGACACTCACACGACATCCTTTCAAACAACCCATATCCCTGTCAAAACATCCTTATCACGAATTACAGCGTCTTTTTTGACATACTAGACATTCTTTGGCACTTCGCTAGGGCACGTGGAATGAGGTCACGCGCCCAGAGAGAACAGACCAGCCTGCGTCCTGTTTCCCCAACAATTTCGCTGCTTTGCATCTCAATTGGTGATCGGCATAGACAATGTGTTGATTGGACCGTTTCGTAAGCTGCAGTTCGGATGTGGCAAAGTCGAATTTTGTCTGTAAGAGGTAAAGGCTAGAACGACTAAGTTTTCAGGGCCAGTATGATCAGCAAGGGACGGCGAAGTCAAAACCCTCATTTGTCCCCTGTCAAGCTTGCTTATTGACTTGCATCGTGTTGACGAAATGGCTATGGGGGAGCATGCACAGATTCTCATTTGGACAAGCAATCAGATGGGAACACCATATTATTATATCATGAATGCTTTTGTGTTGTTTTGTAACGGCTTCCATCCGGTCCGCCTGAGTACGTCGAGATGCGACCCCCTGTCTTTTATGTACATCCAATTCACCAACGCACTGAAGACCCGGTCCTGTTGCCAT
This sequence comes from Fusarium fujikuroi IMI 58289, assembly GCF_900079805.1. NCBI lineage: Eukaryota > Fungi > Ascomycota > Sordariomycetes > Hypocreales > Nectriaceae > Fusarium > Fusarium fujikuroi. The sequence goes on along the minus strand of NC_036622.1, from coordinate 2,139,299 downwards.
TTGCCGTTTGTGTCCTTCTTCTTATTCTTCTTCCTTTGTTTAAATTGTCCCTGTCCTGCCTGGCCTTGACCGTCCCTTAGAGTCGCCGTAGTCGCCGAAGAAAATCAATTAACCCCATGGCCTGTACCCTTCCCTTTCCTGATCCGTCCATAACCGCCCGAGGCCGCCTGTGATCCGTAGTACCCACTTGCCCATGGGATATCATGAAGTAAAAAACAAAAACCCTTGCCACCAAAGAAAGACGGGAACAAAAAATTATAACGCCGAATATCGTCCGGGCCTGTGACCTCTGAAATGGGCTTTTCCCGTTGCCCCGACTTCGTAGTCGGATCCCGGGTACCGGGGGCGTCACGGGGTAGGTTGAATCCTTCGTAGAAAGAAAAGCCTGAAGACCAATGATGGCGCCTTGGTGTGAGCTGCCTGAAAAATGGTCCTCTCCTTTGCCGATGAAAATCCCTCGCAGTCACCCCAGCTCTTCCACAATAAACACGGTGCTTTTCTTGAGCCTTCTCATCTCCATCCATTCGTTGTTACAGACCGTGTATGAAAGATTGGAATGCGATTCCGGGGCCACTTTCCAAGATGTCGTCGTGACATTGGCACAGGCTGCCTGTCAACAAGCCTTTACTTCGTAATAGTTGCAGTAGTACGGCGGGATCAATGCCAATTATCTCCGAAATTCCCGTATATAGATGCGCTTTTTTTTATGTTGTCATGGCGTCGTTTCAGCTCACACTGAGTGAGTCACAAGCTTATAAGCTTGTTCAAATTCCAATCGCGTCGCTAAAAGAAAGTCGAACGCTTGTGTATCCATTACTTCCTCCAGCCAACGTTCCAAATAACGTGGGCGATATCACGGGCTGTATTGACTGTGTCAATAACTCGGCCGAAAATGCCGTCTCCGGATTGTATTTCGCCCTCCTCATAAGGCATAAACATACCAGATGGTGTGCGTCGCATGCCCGCAGGCTCCTCACAAAGACTGCCTGACGAGATGGATCTGCTCAGGCCTCCATTGGCACCTTCGTTGGGAGGTGATGCCCACCCTGATCGGGGACTTAACAAAGCGTCGTCAAGGCCAGCATCGTGGTCTTCCTCGCCGAAAAAGAACTTTCCTGATTGTTTGGTAGGTCGTAGTGTCTCCTGTGAAGATGAAGGAGACATGAGAGGGCTTCGGGAGTGCTTCATTGCAGTCTCTCGTGGCTCAGGAGTGTCTTCCCGATACTTGAGGGTGGTGGACGGCAGCATGGCAATTGTCTTGCCTTCAGCAGCTGGTTTTGACTTCATAGTCTTGCGTCGAGAAATGGGTCTCTTTTTGGTCCTGACTCGTTTCATCATCACACCATCATCTGAGTCGCTGTCTGAAGCAAAGTGCTCATCAATCATTTCATCCTCATCTTCGCCCTTGGCTTCAACAGCTATGCATTGCTCGACTTGCTCATTGAAATGAATGTGTTTTCGCTCAGAGTTGGGGGAAATGATTCCAGATGACTCGACTGAAGGAGCAACGCTGCTGCTGTCTCCGCTCAACCGACGTGATGCGAAGGGATAGGCGAAGTAATCTGTTGATGAGCGACCAAGATGGGGTCGAAGAATTCCTCTTGTCTCTTGGGCCTTGACAGCTGCGGTAGCCTGCTTCAATAACGAAGCTGTAGACAATGATCGCTGAAGCATAACTTCGGACATGCTTCTCTTCTTGAGGATAGGCTTCTTGTTGAGGTTGACCAGTGAGTCAGCTTTGGATAACGACACGCTTGAAGGCTCCGTATGCGTAGGATGGAGATTCTTGGGTCCTGACTGTAATGGGCCGTAGAGCCAGGTGACATCACAATCTTTGAGCCTAGGGAACGTAAGCATTTTAGTAGAGTTGGTGGGGATATTCTGAGGGATACAAACCAGTTGAGAGATTCGGGGGAGATAGTCTTGAGGTTGTTTTTGGCCTTCATCCAGGTCCTCCAAGAAGCATTTTCTAGCCGAGCACTGTTGGGGAACTCCCCACGTCGAGTGACGACATATCGCCATGATGACCAGATATCCTCCTCTCTCCATTCATGAGATAGATAATCCACCTGGCGGGATGGTCGACTTGACACTGCAGTGTCATCCTCTGCATGTTCGGACTTTTCATGTTCAGGCGTTTCGGGCCTTGATGTATCATCAGAGACGTCTTCAGAGTTCTCGTGTTCCGCGGGAGAGACAGTGTACGAGTCGCCGGTCCGGGGACTGGGCGGTGGCTCTAGGTTGTCATCATGGTGGATTTCAGGGCGGATCTCTTGGTGGACATAAAACTTCTCCTGCGCAAAGGATGGAAACATGAAGTGATCTTCAGGTGATTCAGCGAGTCCAATGTTGTCGTCGTAGTCAGAGGCAATGGAGAGATTAGTGGCAGGAGTAGATGCGTAGGAGAGATCGACAGAGTCGGCGTGGATGGTACGGGGAGACGAGGGAGCAGATGAAGAGTTGGATTCGGCGTAAGACTTGGATGCAGGCTTGTAATGGTCGCTAAGGTGAGATGAAGTGGAAAATGGTGAATTCGATGAGATGAAGTTGGAGTGAGAATGTGAGCGTCGTAGGCCGGAGCCGGTGAAGTAACCGTTGTCGTCGGATGGAAGAACGACAGCCATGATGGAAGTTTGAGGAAAACCGAAGGAATCTTTGTCAATGCCGAAGCACCCAGGAAAGGTGAAATTGGGAGGGCTCGAGGTTAGAGACTCATGGGTACAGACGAGTGCAGAGGCAATCAAAACGTATGTTAGGTATGCTATCGATTTGAGATGAATTGACGAGTATCAAAGATCTAGCGTGGGCACGAAGTATAGAGAATAGGATGGATTTCACAATGTGGGTGGGGGGCAGGCTTATAGCAGTTTGTAGTTGCAGGCGTAGAGTCAACCTAAAGAGCCCGGACAAGTGCTTGAGCAAACAGCAGGCGATAGCCGTAGCCGGGGTCCTTGGAGGCAGGTGGACAGGTTCTGTTTGGGGCTAGTTTCTAGCGTACTGTACCGGAGGAGTACGTAGCGTAACCCGGCGCTGGTGTTGTGGGTGTGTGTGTTTTCTGGGCGTGTACTGTACGAGGGTTGGATGGATGGATGGAGCGATGGGGATGGCAGGCCAGGGATGAGCTAAACCTGGTCGAGGCGTGGTGGCGTTGAAGCGACTGAAGACTTCCCCCAGACCCAGTTGCGGTGACGAATTTCGTGGGGACCGTCCAGGTGTGGTCGAGTCCAGTCAGTCAGTGTGTGCTTCTGCGCTCGCTGGTCACTGTTCGTTCGTTATGCACTGACACTTCGGTCACCGGCCGGATAGCGGAGTCTTGCGCCCGCTGCGATGGTATTGGGCAGACGGTTACAGTGGGTGTTTAGCGTAGTGGTTGGTGGTTGAATCTGCCCCCCAGGTTCGGCGAGGTCCAACTGGGTAGTTGTTGAAAAAAAGGAGGAGGAGGATGAAGTTTGAGGAATGAATAAGTCGCAGTGATGGAAGACGATGAGAAGAGTACTTGGTAGGTAGGTTTATAGGAAAGGTGAGATAGTCAGAATGTATGGCGAATCTGAGAAAGAGCGGGGATAAAACGAGGGAGAGATGATGGAATAGTTACCCTCGGGGAGCAAGAAAATACCGGACCTTGATATAAGGTGTCAAAATAAACTCAGCAAAAGATATCCTAAGTTTATGTCAAGTTACCTAAGTCTTTTTGTCATTTAGGATCAAGGTCCTGAGTTTTCTTTCCTCCCCTAGGGTACCTAGGTAAGGTAGGCACTGATTTGGGTTTGACTCTGTGGAAAGAAACGGGCAGGTCAATCAATCACTCAGGTCACTGTGGGAAGAAGGAAGGGAGGGCGGGGGAGATAAGAAAGCCACCAGAGACGGCCTTGACCTTATGCTCGAGACCGCAAGTCAATTGCTACCAAAATTATAGTACGGCAGTACGGCAGAGTACATTCCTGCTAACTGAGGTGCTTAACTTAGATAGTAGTCCAAGGACATTGACGACAACATAAACTCTATCATGTCAAGGGACCGATGAGATGATTTTGGATGGCGCTCAATCGCCTACCTCCTCACTAGAAAGAGGACCTTTAAACTTCAGAGAACGATTACGATTGCGATACAGACACAGACACAGATGGATGTAGATACAGTGCCGCTGCGGCTACTGTCAGATTATCGGTAGTTGGGGGGAACGGTGAGGGGAGTGCAGTGTCGCAATACTGAGGTGACCAACAGAGACCGACTGTATGTATTGTAATTATATTGCTGCAACTCAACTCATGAGCTACCGCGACTAGAGGTGTATCTATCTGCGTTGCGACTGGCGGGTGAAGACGGGACCCTTTGCCTAGATCCAATGATCTTCCTGATATCCGATCCCATCTTCGGGTACTCCTCAATCTTCCCCAGTTCAGCGGCACCGTGTTGCAATAGCTAAGGTAAGGTAGGTGAGATTGTGCCCAGGGCTGGTCGGTCAAACATCAAGGCTTTGGCGAGCAGTACGTTGATCCCTTTTGGTGTTTAGCCAGTCAGCCAGTTAAAACTGCATCCATCTACACAGGTAAGGTGAACGTATCTATCTACCGTACCGTATATGCATGCATGCATATGTACTCCACACGCATGCACGTCCAGTATATGCTAGAGATGGCGACAGAAGTCTAGGCAAAAGTCTCATTCTCAATCTATTTCCTAGACCAAGTCAAGGGAGACTCGACAAGTATCTAGAATTTCATCTTTCATCCACAGCTCTCAAGCACCTACCTCAACATTGGCGAATGTCTCAAAATGTCTGACTTGGATGCTCGGCTTGCAGCGATGAGCCGCTGGGGTAACGAGGGTGTCTGTCGTCCTCTGTTTTGGAGACTGGTGTGAGGACCCTGAGGGGAAACAGTACGGATACATACGTATCATGAATCTGTCTCAGGTTACTCTCATATAAATCCCGACTCTACCTACAGCTACAAACGTGTTAGTTGCAACGACTTCAGGAGCGATATGGTCGAGATCGAGAAAGTAGAGACACGGAAAGATAATTCAGCCCGATGTGATCGAGGTTCATAGCTCGCCCCCCCCCAGACGTGGGGTTGTCAGGGAATATCCTTTCAATGTTGCAGAGCAAAAGTTCGTCCGCTCGTTATCAGAGCCATACAGTTCGACAGTACATACATACAGCTCCGGTGCACCAATAACTATAATCTTATAAGGTCGCACGCAAACTCACGCCATTTCAAAAGGTCGGTTGGCAATTCCATCCGTGGCATCACAACAGCCAACTCTGTACAGATACACCATAGGGACTGAGTTGCTGCTACCTGCGCTGTAGAACAAGATGAGAAGCCTCAGAGAAGGGGGGCGTGGGGGGTGTCTCTTAAAAGCGTGGGAGGTTCCAGCATGGGCTTCCAGCCAACATGGGGGCGCAAGCGAGAGGAGAGCGGTTGTGATAGAAAGCCTGAGAGATTTTTAACGAGTATTTCCATCATCATGGCTGCAAAGAAGCTGCCGTGCCTGCGCGCGTACATATGTGTGTGTCTGTGTGTTGGGCCATGCATTCCCGAAAGCAATATGATGATTCCCGTAAGCATCATGCTCTCTCAATGATACACCGGGTAAAAAGTGTGAGTTCGGAACGCGTAACAAACCCTCTGCTCTACTCCGTACAGTAGACGTATAGTGTAGTCTGAGTCAACCAAGAGGTCAAGTTTCGGACATCACTCTGTTGGCATTTCTCCAACCCATGCCGCAAGCCAGTCATCGACACTTGAATTCAGAGAAGGGTATCATTTAGTTAACAACCAACGCAAATGAACCCAACGCGGAAATCCGCCAGACAGCTCATCCCTTGAATTGAGTTCATCTTCACCCGCCCTGACTTACCGTTTGTAGCTCTTAGTGCAGATCAAAGAGGCTCAAACCTAGTTGGTGAAACAATGGGCCAGTGGAAGTATGTATGTATATACAGATGTAAATGAGTATTATCATGTTTCTGTTTCTATCTTTAACCGATAAGAGCCTTTGGTGGCTGATGCAACGTGATGTGGGTTTCTACGAACCAAATTGGTGCATTGCCCTCATAATAAACTCCACTGTACTCCGTAAGCATTTCAACTCTGCCAAAAGTTGATTTTCTAACCACGATAAAATGTAATTACAGCGTAGGCTTGACCCCATGACCATCATGTGAATTGCGAGGGCCTTGACCTTGACCTTGAATCGTATACAATAAGATGAATCAACAAGGTTGTTTGCGGGGTTAGAGCCCAACTCCGTGAAGCAATTTGCTTCGAAAGTAGATATCCACTCGGGAGAAGCGACCGTTGCAAGGGAGAACAGGATCCCACTCTCTGGTAGCGAGCGGCGATAGCTTGGGCTTGGGCTTGGGCTTGGCCGTCGACCATCACGAGCAATGCAGAATCACCAGTCTGTCTCCTGACGGACAGGGAGGGCCACAACGGTATAAGTTAGGAAGCCAGGGGAGTGCGCGTGATCAAACTGACTGAGACGGACGAATCCATCCCAAGTCCGTCCTTGGTGAGCCTCACCCTGAACAGCAGGACGACATAACAAGCACGACATTTGAGTCCGTCTATGCGACTCATAAGTTACGCGCCTTCAGCTGGTCCGGGCGTAGGTAGATGTCTTCCCTGCTCCTTTTCGGCTTAATCGAAAGTCCTCGCCCCCGTTCCTGATGAACCAGGAACAGGAGACATGAGTCTCAGTCTCATGTGCCAAAGATCCAGAATGATCATGGAGACCGTAGACTTCGACGAGCAAGATATCCAGTATCAACACCAGCACCTCACCCAGAAGAGGCTCGAGTCACGATGACTTCACCTATCAGTTCGGCTCGACTCGCGGTTAAAAAAGGCAACTCCATACTAAGACTCTTCATCCCCCCATGCCCGTAATTTCAGCCTCTTCTGGCCCCCCGTTGGAATGGGCTCGGGTACCAGATTCGAGACAGCCGGGGCGAAAGCGGAGTCCGTGGAAGTGCAAAGCCTCAGCAACAGGACAGTGAAAGAAGAAAGAGTCAGGGTTAAGTCAGGTACCTTAGGGGGTGGTTCATTGGAGGGCCCAGCGGAACGGTCCAACCTAGACAGCCGACCATGTCCCCCGGGGGCCCACGGATAGTTCCCCCGAGTAAGACGAGAGCCTTGTATTGGACAGACAACTTAGACTTTTGGGCCCTAACAAGGGGACAACCACAGCCTAATGCTAGCAAGGGTCTATCAGCCAGTCCAGGCCAGGAGAAGCGACGGGAGGGGCAGGCAGAGGAACATCGTCGGGTTGGCTTTTCTCCTAAATTTTCATCTTCCATTTTCCAATTTTGCCCTTCGCTTAGGCTTTTCGCAACTGCCCGAGAACAGAGCGGGGATTATCGAGGGCCGGATAAGTTCCAGAAGCTGCTCACGCCCCTGATCATCCAGAGGAAGAACCAGTTTTATTTCATCTTAGTGTCATCGGCGGAATTGATTGGATCGGATGTCATCGTCAATTCCCCAGAGAAACCCCGAATATGAGACCCAGAGGCAGGCGTGATAATCAATCATATTAACTGGGAAAAAATGTCGAAATTTTTGAGCCTCCTCCTGATGAGATCCACTCCACTTACAACAGCAACCACACGACCATGCGTTGCTTTGCCAAACAGTTGGTTTTTTTTTTCTTTTCCCTCTAATGCCCTCACGCTATGACATGTCTCACTCAAATGCAGGGCTCTGTCTTGACCAGGCTTGATCCAGGTAACGTCATTATCGTTTATTTTTGTGCTCATAAATATTCTTCTTCTGGCGTGCTCAGTGGCGTTGTGCCCTACCCTCGATCACGAATTCCGCATAGGCAAATTCCAGGGTCACTAAAAAATAAAAATAAAACGTCTCTGGACATAGATGATTACTGCACTGCACAGTGCCCTTCATCATATCCTAATTTTAGATAGGGTCGATGAGGGAATTCTCCAGGTCTAGGAGGCTCAAAACTCAAGCTTCGTTTTGCCAGGGTGGTTTACGTTGACTCCTACGTACAGCCATTGTCCTCGCGGCTGAATACGACACAAACCCTAACTTCTGGAGACAAAATGTCGAGGACTCGTCAACTACTAAGCGCTACTGTCGGCGATGAAGTAATTCCCCTCGCATCAATTCATGCAAATGCCCCGTAATTCAAGGTCTCGATCGCACCCCGTCTTGCCCGTGCTCCATCAGAACTGAAGCCGCAGCAGAGCTGGCTGTGTCCTCCACTATCAATTGCGTCGTCGGAGAGATATCGTTGGCGGGATCTAGAGAATCAGCCGAGAACTCTGCTAACGCCAGAGAACTCAATTCTTTGGGGGTCAAGACGCCATAGCGTTGGTCATTGTTTCTGGCGTTGGACGTGCAAGAGATTCTGTGTGGTAATGGATACGTCGGTTGGATGCAGGATAATATTCCGAAATGCAAAGGGTTCACCTCATTCCGTGCCTGGTCAGAGGCCAATTGAAAGCTCGTGTCGTGATCCGTGCTCTTTCTGCTGTCATCCAGGCGCAGATCGCCCAGACTTGGATATGATTCATCTCCATGCCGGCTTTCAGCCAACGTGTCCAACGCTCTGTCTCAGAGTCCAGAGGATCTCATACCGACAACAGAGCGTACGTCTCAACCATATTAGTCGAGATGCATCTGCAATGCCGTATGTGGCTTCGTTGATTTCTTGGCCGCCCAGAGCAGCACAGTCCCCTCGCTGTAACAAGGAATGCACCCCCAACCCAAACTTTGGTGTTGTGGCCATCCTAGCAAGCTTGCCGGCATTCCAGGACGACAGCTTGCTTGAGATGTGATAAACGGTACGGTCCGTGCGGTCTTTGATCGACGTCTAGCTGCCTCTAGGATCGACAAAACCTCCGTATCAAATAAACCTGGAGGAATAGTTAGTTATTTACTGGATAGCTGGAGTACCCCGAGCATGCATGATGGAAATTACTGCATCTCCGTTCATCCCTTTCTTGGCCGAGTTGTGTAACAGATCATTTTCAGGGTTATTACTCCCTGGGCAGCACAGGTTTGGTCTCGATTTCACTCGTCCAGCGTCATTATGACATTCCGATTGCCTTGGGTTACATCTCACACCGGAAACTCGGCCGCAACCAACACAACCCACGAGTGCTGACAATTGGTACAGAAACATCGACTTACAATATTTCAGACGGCATATTGTTTCCAGGGGTTGAATCTGCAGTGGCTGCAACAGTTGGGAGTTGAATGTGACGCTCTACCTAGCTTAGCCAAAGGGTACCTCGTAGCCATAGGGTAACTTGATTTATTCTAACGTACCTCAGGTGGTGCGTCTAAGCAAGCACAGAATAATTGTAATCTGGTCTGTGATACTGGAGATAGAAAGTCCCGTGATCAATGGCGGAAGCACTTTGCCGGTTTACTGGTGATACAGTACGGATATGAGCAATCTAATAGGTACATCTTCTTCCCGTGTTATGCCCTGGCGCATCGCCCAAGAGTCTTGGAATCAATCGTCAGGCATGGCATGTACGACTTGGCTTCTTCAAACAAACAAAGAAGAGGGAGTGTGAGTGAGACAACAATCGAAAACCAACCGATCAACCAACACACTGACACATCAGTGGCCCCTTCACACAACAACCATGTGTTTATCTCCCCTGGCCGTTGTACTGTACTGTATGTCGTACCTGAATGTCTGTGTGTAACTGAGTCCCCAATTCGCCATGTCGATTGGCTAGTTGAGCTCTGAGCAACGGCTACAGAACCCGGGCATGGACATTGACCATATCCTTTATTGTTCAGTTTGTCCCTTTGGCTGTCATACCTGATTCAGATCGCCAAGGCCAGCTGGGGCTGATGTACCTGGTTCTCAGCACGATGAAGTGCTTTCGGTTGCTCAGAGCAATTGATGACTCCTCGAGAAGTGATACTACGGAATAGAAAGACCACCACAATGACCTGCCTTCGCAAGGTACGCAAGATAAAGACCAGATAGTAACGGGCGCTGTTGTTGAGTCTCAGACCTTGAGCGCCTTTGGCTGAAAGCCACTGCCCACACTTACACTGGGCAGCCCCAAATCCACCTACCCCCCTCACCTCACCCCAGAATCTCCCCCAGGTCAATGAAGATCCATCCATCCTGCCCCTCACAAACACACAACACCCCTACAGCCACTAGCCATGCACCCCCAGCTTCACCACGAACCGCTTCTCGATATCCGATCCTTCAGCGTATCAGAGAATACCGACTCCTCCGCTTGAAAGAGGGCTTATCTCTCTTATCAGTCTTTTCTCCCATATCTCGTCTACCCGCCATGTCTGCAACTCCCTCGCCGAGTAACACAAACGCGCTTATCGACAATAGCAATTGATGGTTCTACTCTCAACCGGGATCGGCTCTCTGATGCCAGTCGTATCGTTTCATTCGTATCTCGGTCGGTTTCCGATAAGCTTCCCTTCGCCACACACGTATCTAGCAGCATGTCCTTGGATTCTCAAGGTATTCAATCCGTTAAAACCCGAGAAACAAACTTGAATTAAGCAAACACACCAGGTTGTCCTCGGACCCTCCAGGCCCTCTACGCCATGACCCATCAACCATCAGCCATGCTCCGCCATCAGACCCATCATATGCTGCTGTTTTGGTCAAGTTTAGTATAGGCGTTGATTTTGCTGACAGCAGAATACGTTGTAGTAGGTAGTCTTGGTAGTGGGCCGGTGAAGGCTCTGCTGTGAAACGCCCTGCAGGCGACCTTGAGGGCCAATACACTTCCAACTCGGCTTCATGTTCTCCTTGCCTCAACTCATTGGCTGCAATGGCTTGCATCGTCCGCCTAGCAGCTTGCATCTGTGGGACAGCACCGATGTGGCTGGAGTAGAGTAGCGCACACCACGATGCCTAGAATGTCTCCGCTCTCAGTGAACCTCGAGCAAGGCCAACGACGAGGACATTTGCAATTCTGAAAGCCGAATTGTTAACCAACAGCCACCGAAATCCTGGACATCGAGATGGCCGACGCAGTTGTGTGTACGCCAGCATCAGCCTTGGCTTCGTTCATGGTTCAATAGTCGTGCAGATTCTTATCAGCATTGACAATTGCTTGATATCTCGATCGCTATGTGCATTCCTTTAACTATGTCACTGTGGGACGGTCGCTGTTCATTATTTTTGTAGCGTAATGCAGAAAGCTGTGCAATGTAGAGGAATCTCGGTATTGTGTTCTAGCTTAGTACTGAGTAATATCTAAAACCGGTATAATACTCCGTAGTTCTGCGAGAGATGATATAGCAAAGCCCATAACTCCATCCAGCATCAGCTATAGTTCACAAGCGACGTGCGGCTCTATTTAAGGGTTTGCGATAAATCTGGCTATTATTATTCGAGACTTTCCGCTTGGAGAAGTTCAGTGCGTCATGACCCCTGGGGACATTCCTCGCATGGCTGAAATTTCATGATTATGTTTTCTAGGTATACCTAGATTGGACTTGCGTCGAGGTATCGACGGAAACGTCTAATGACACCTAGTGGTTCTCCATTGATGGGTCTGCCTCAGTCCTACTTGCACCAGCTATGAAAGCCAAGAGAGTTCAGCATCTTCTGCACAAGTAATTCTATGTCTCTTTGCATCAGCTCACCAACAGAGAATCACTGGTCGGATATACCCGCTTCGAGGCTAGAATGCTGAATTATGGTGCCATTCAATAAAGACCCTGATCGACATGGAGATCGATCACCACCTCTCGCCCCGACTCGGAAACGGCCTATGGACATGGCTGTAATAACGCAAGATCTAGAGCCTTTCTCATATCGCGGTGGGGGCCTCGGGCTGTGATCTTCATGTTGTCTCCGCACTGGAGAAGACATAACAAGCTTTGGCTAGCCTGGCATCTTTCCATCTGGATACTTCAATCCTAATATGTAAATCATGCGTAGAGAAATGACACTCCACCAGCCAATCCATCATTGAGGTATTTCTCAAGCTGCGCTGTAGGCTGTAGCTTGATTCTAGATTTCCCTGTCGGCGATGGGCTCATGTATCGGTCTCATGCTCGCTCTCCAGGGTTGAGTTATGTTCTTACGATTGAAGGCATATCAGTAATGGGCGTGTGAGCAGAACCGCCAGGGCTTACGAGTGCAGCAACAAGCATGTCACTGTCCACTGATATGATGCCTTCGGGATACCAATATAGGCAAGATGTCTATCGGCTCTTTGTGACGGGCCTCGAAAAGTGATAGCTCTCCAGTTGCATTGAGGCATTCCGCCGCTGAGGCATGCTGTTCTCATCTTTACAGAGAGCACATCTCGTGTGTCATGACGAGACAAAGTAGGTATACCTTTCCTTTGTTGGCTCCGCCAACTCATGGTCAAATACGGAAATTATGCTCATAACGTCCATATTAATATGCCGTTAGCCCAGTTCGGTCAGTCTCATGGTTGCTTATGAGACTTCCTATGATGTAGTATCAGAATATAGGCGCATACACTGTCCAGTAATTTCCTTTCCCCCATGATGAGGGATCTTTGGTGTTGCTGGAACTCTCACGGTTACAGTCGCTTGCCAAGCAGTTTACCAAAGTCGTCCAACAAACTGCTCCTCCTAGCACAGGAATCGAGTCTCAAAAAATATGCAGCAATTTCTAGGTAATCGAACCAATCAGGCCGCACATTTACCCCTCGTTGTTAGTACTAGTCTCGGACCGAGCGAGTGGAACTTGCTAGTTGAACTTCTCTCAAAAACTGCGAGAGAGAACTAAATATATGGGTAATTTGTGGTTCTTGAATGGCCCCAAAATGGCTGCCTGTTTGCAGTTTCTGCATTCGACACTCGTTTCTTCCTAGTAATGTGGCTCTAGTGCTTGGGATTGACCAACAAGATTCGGATCTATCAATAGAAAGCCACACTTTGGCATGTGAAGGTTCATTCATGTGCATCCTTCAGTGAGGGCCAACAGGAGGATATCATGAATTGTGAGATATTACCAATACAATACCCCTTGGCGAGAAAGCCCCTGGATAATCGGGAACTTTCAACCCTATGATCATCATGACGAGCTCGATTCTCTCATAACTATGTACTTGGCGTGAAGGAAGCCAGCGAATCTTGATGTGACATTCCACCTCTTGACTTATCACCCCAGTTATGCCATGGTTGGCATCAGTGTTATCGAAACACCCACGGCAACTCCATTGCAACCCTGCCAATCCTAAGGAGTCATGTATGTATATACTCACGTCTTCAGCCTCATTCATAACTGGCTTGACTGTCCACTTCTTCTCGCTTCCTCATCTCGATACTGATTTATACTCCACACCCCATTCTCGCAGACCCTGGTTCCCGAGGCGCTGCAGCAGAGCCTAATTGGAGATGACCGTTTGATGTACGGATAGTTAGATGCGTGATGTGCGTTGCATATGGACCCGGATATCAGGGATAATTCCATCCAGAGCCTCCCTCCGTGGGTTGCAGTTCCCGCAACCCGTTCTTTGGACTTGCAGCGTGGCCCTGCACTGATTGATACCTGTGAGGGTGAGGGTGAGGGTGAGGGGAAGATAGAGACCACCGGGTTGCAATATCAACATATATTTCACCTGAGCTATAGATGATATGCGACGGGCCGCCTCAGAGGATCAACGAGTTGGACTGAATTGGGTATGAGACTGTGAGTACGATGCCTATGATTTCCGAATGGCTTCTCTTGCATTTGTTTGATGAAGAAATCCCGGACCCGCACCGAGCGAGGGCTTGCTTGAACGACAAGTTTGAGGAGTCCTAATCACTTCATTTGCATGGGCTATTTCTCGCCACCGTTTTGGCACAGTTGGCAGGCATTTGGCTAGAACTCGCCAAATATGTCTCATCACGCTCGGGTTGCTTTGCGTCTCGGCGGCTTGTTTGTGGGTTTCGAGACTCTCCGCCGAGTGTACCCTGTCGTCTATTCAGCAAACATTTATGAAAAACTGCCACCTTTTCATCCAGAGTTGATAAGCTTCTAGCTTGGTGCTATCTCAATTCCTCGAATTGATGCCGCTGAGATCGTATGGCACCGTGCCTCATGGTGTTGTGTTTTGGTAGGATCTTGCTGATAACGCAGCGCAACCATGGCTTGCATTTGCAGACAGACATGATTTATGGCTGAAGGAAGGATGTGCGTATGGTAGATCGGTCAGGGGAATTTGCGTGGGATGGCAGCACCACTACCTGCGCGTAGGGTTACGGAATACCACACCGAGGTCGCCTAGACCTAGATTTCGAGGTAACCCTGTAAAAGATTTGGGGTCGGGATGATGGCGGGAAGACCAGGGGCTCGAAGATGTTACATATGGAAGCACATCACTGAAAGAGGAAGAGCAAAAATGGTTCCTTTGAAGGAAGAGGCTTGATAAAGAAAAAAGATGCTTAACAAGGTTGTTGCGAAATTGAAATTTGATATCACGACATGACTAACACTAACTAACACAGCCATTGACATTGGCATTGGCATTGGCATTGACAATGTGCCACGGCATATGTGTCTTTCAAAAACGTGCAGAAGAACCCCGACCCGAATAATTCGTCTTGTCATTCGCTGTCAATTCGAATGTCTCAGAGAGCGATTGTCTTGCCTCTGCCACCTCTGATGGCCTCGGCAGCCTCTGATTAGGTTCTTCCAAGTTACACAACAGTACAGGGCGCGCGTCAGCTCCAATGCATGCGCGACGCACTACACTGCAGACTGCAGTCCAACGGTCATGCCGTGAAACCAAAGAGTGCGAGGATGCAGACCAGAGCAGCTTGAAGGGGTGTGTCTGCGTTGTTCAACATCAAGTCAGGTGTCCTGACGTATAATGGTAATGGGTGTCTAAGATAAGAAGATGCCGTCGCTGATGAGATGGGCAAGCGACCGTGAGTGTGAGTGTGAGCGTGAGTGGGAGCAGGGATGCCAGGGGTTCATGCTCATATGAGTCGAGTGTGAGGGGGGTGCCACGTCTTGACCTTGTCAGCCACGCATGGCGACTTTTGAGCTTGTTTTGCTCACGAAACAAGCAAATGGAGGAGGAGGAGGAGGAGGAGGAGGAGGAGGAGTAATAGTAGTTTTCATAACTTGGATGTACCGTCGATCTGCCAGGATATCCCCAAACTGCGCTGACCGGCTGCAAGCAAATCTATTCTGGCTCTGTCATG
Source organism: Fusarium fujikuroi IMI 58289 (assembly GCF_900079805.1). Taxonomy (NCBI): domain Eukaryota; kingdom Fungi; phylum Ascomycota; class Sordariomycetes; order Hypocreales; family Nectriaceae; genus Fusarium; species Fusarium fujikuroi. The sequence continues at coordinate 2,124,156 of NC_036622.1, read as the reverse complement.
TTCTGCTTTGCAACGGTTCAAAGGATCCCCGCAGGACTGTTATCACAGCTTCTCTCTTCTGCACCGACTTATCATCTAGTCTATCATGGGAGCGTCATCGTGCCTGAACGGATCACCGTAAAACTCACCCAGCCACTAATTGGCTTGGCTGCGGGTATTGAACTTGGAGACGACAAGATATCAGCGATAAGTACTGTAAGCGCCTCATTATCGACGGTCATATCCCGACAAATGCGACCCTATTCTTGACTGCGCTGTTACAGTAGAGTTGCATCCGTCGCAAGTCTAGGCGCCTTGGTCTGCTCCTTTTGAGTTTCCGGCCTCGTACTGCATTTGTTATGGAGGTCAATCGATATCCTATCGCGGCGCGGATACGTTACAGTAGAGTAGAGTAGAGGAGAGAGTATGTAGTGACCAACACACAACACACAGCACAGCACAGCACAGCACAATGAAGACCCCTCCGGCCGTTCGCCCGGCCGACAAAGTCCCACCCGGTGCCCGCAATCTACCGGCGCCATCAATATCGACATCGACCAATTCCGTCTAAGGCCTCTCGGCAAAGGCAACCTCACGTGGTAGACGGAATGAAGCGCAAAACATTCTCTTTGCTGGAGCAACATCTCGCACATCGTAGATGAGCACCTCACCTTGGTTCTCGGGATCGCCCGGTCTGAGTAAGACGCCAATCTCTTTACGTATCCGCTCGCAGATGTCCATGAGGGGTGTCTCGTCATCAGCCTTGACCGAGAAGCAGTGCACGTGCACCATGGGCAGCTTGGTCTCGGTGTGAGGCTCAAACAGCTCCTCGTGGCCGTGGTACAGACCGCGGTAATTGTGCGTGAACTCAATTGCGGATGCCGGGAGGTTCATGACAAAATGTGAGATCGTTGGTGGCACGGGCACTCGGACAGGCTCCGGGGGCGGAGCCGTAGAGTTTCTTGGTTGCCTTGGAGGCTTGATGACGGCACAGTCGCCGCGCTTTGATGCCTCAAGGACAAGGTCTGCGGATGTGCGGATGAAGTCGTGGCCATCGTAGTTGAAGGGCTTGACGAACTCCGAGACCTGCATCTGAATGTTAATGTCGAACCATAATGAGACGACAGCGGCAGTGAGCTCACCTTATTCCTGCGGATCGCTTCCTCGAGGTAGCGGTAGCTCTCTGGGTTCTTGTCGTTGGCCCAGACAAAGACGCCCTTCTTGCCAGCTGGCACCGCAAAGGGTCCAATACCAGCCATGACATCTGCAACAACCTCTCCAGGCCCGAAAAGTCCTGCAATCCGTTTGTGTTCTGTGTCGAGCTTGCTGTTCCAGTATACCTTGGAGTAGTCGAACTTGAAAACGCAGCCGGCCTCGCTCACCTCCACGTTCATATCATCAGGACCGCCAAGGACTTCGTAGGCAAAGGTCCTGAACTCGTTCTCTGAACCGACATTATCGATCTTGTTGATGACGGTTTTGATGTGAGGGTTCTTGTCTAGAAGCACTTGGGCGATGATGTTCTTGTAAGGTAGGTACTGATCACGGATGTTGAGATGGGCTGCGCATATATGTGTTAACAAGGATGCTGGTCGTTTGATGAAAGGGGAGCATACCGACGTGTCCCACGGTGTTGAAACCGCTTGGGATTTCCTCGTGAAGTTCCTCTGGAAGAATGGATTTCATAACATCAACTCGTACTTGTCAGTGTCCGCTTGTCTTGTGACTAAGGCATGTGTTCAGACGTACGATAAGACCAAGAGTCATATCCAATTTCAATATCGTACGGCACCACCTTGATGTCACCGGCCTTCGAGGCTTCTTTGAGGATGGGACTCCATGTGTCTGGGGCTATTGTCTTCATGATCAGCGTACTTGACATCCATTTCGTCAGACATTCTACAACTTACACGTAGGCTTAATCTGAGGCGCCAACACGATACATTTTTTGCCCTGAGAAGCAAGCGACGGGTCTGGATCAGGCAAGACGGGATTAAATCTCTCCATGAATAAAACCTCCTTTGTCTTCTCAAGCTCCTTTCTATACTTGGACAGCAGCCTATTCTCCTTGATAGAAGCCGCCGCAGCGTTGAGAGTTTTTGCAAAGAGGGACCTATCGAGTGTCTTTGCCGCACGAGCGGCTGGTGCCCGGAAGAGGTTCATTTCTCGCAACTGTGAATTTTTCTAAGAATTTTGATACTCATTAGTTTTCTTCTATCTTGTATCTAGTGACAGGGGTTGAGAACTAACATCCATAATGACCTCAGGTGTTGTTGGATTTTTGGCGGAAATGCATTGACTGACCGACTGACATGAGTCAAACAAGGGTCTTGACTATCCGTACCTATTATTTCCCTGGTCCCTCAGTTAGGTAGTTAGACCTTGGAAATGAGGCTGATTGAGCGCTTTAGGGCACGAATTTAAATGGCCATGCACAGCCACCTGTGTGCGCCACAGTTTCACTTACACGCAAGGCTGGGAGTTGGGAGTGATGTCACGACTTCAAGATACCTTGCATATTCACGGTTGTCAATCGTTGGTTGGGTAAAGAAACTCGGATTCGCATAATTTATCAACTTTCAGATCTGAGGCTGCAGTAATCTTTAAAACCAATCCTATTGCAACATCTACCGTCATGTCTAGGAAGCGTACTCTTGATGCCTTCTTCAGCCCGACTGTAAAGAAACCCAAAACAGAAACCGGAGCAACCACTTCCAGTGACGTGATTTCAGAAGACGTGAGAGATCATTCCACATAAAAGCACACAAGAGCTCCTCAAAGTGAATCTAACGGCCATAGACCACATATTCTGAGCATCAGTTCTACCCTCACCCCATCAAGAACCTACCAGCATCTTTAAGCAAGGAGCTGTCTACTCTGCCAGATCAACCCGGAAGAGAGATCCATGATCACCCTGATCTTGACCTCCTGTACTTTGAGCCCTTCATCTCAGGTCCCGTATCTCGAAGACTCTTTGAGTTTCTTCGTTCAGAACTCCCGTTCTACAGAGTCGAGTATAAGATCAAGCGAGGTGGTATAGAAACCCAGATACGAACTCCAAGGTAAGCTGTATTGCTCTTGTAAGAAACCATGCTAATAAAGGCTATCAGATGGACAACTGTATTTGGTCTTGATGAGACTTCAAAGTTCGATGACAAAGGTCTCCCAGTAGACGCCAACACAGGCTTGAAAGCCTTGGATAAACGATATGCCAGATATCCTCCTAGGCCTATACCAAAATGCCTTGATGAACTTCGTCAGAGAACAGAGCTGGCTACAGGCTGTAAATACAACTTCTGCCTCGTCAACTATTACGCCTCTGGCACCGACAGCATCAGCTTTCACAGCGATGATGAGCAATTCTTGGGTCGTGAGCCAGCCATTGCTTCTTTCTCATTAGGGGCACGTCGTGATTTTCTTATGAAGCACAAACCGCTACCTCCGAATGCTCCTAGTCCCCCTTCCGTGAACGCGAAACCGCTCAAACTTCCATTGGGAAGTGGTGACATGGTGCTGATGAGAGGGAGAACGCAGTCTAACTGGCTGCACTCTATACCAAAGCGGACAGGGAAGAATCAAGAAGATGGCGGAAGGATTAACATAACTTTTCGGAGAGCGATGGTCAAAGGAGGAACAGATAATTACTACAACTACAATGTAGGAACAGGGCCAGTGTACAGATGGAACAGGGAGGCCCGAGAAATGCGGCTATGGAAACCATGAGTCCAGATATGATTATTTCTAAGGTTTATGAAGTATGAACAACAAAGGGAAATTTATACAACAGGTAACTTATTTACCATGGCGCATCTGCGCTCTCCCGTAATGCTGCAGAGCCTTGAGGAAGACCTGGTACCCAACTCTCTCATTGTCTTGCAAACAGAAAATCTCAGTCAATCTGATCTGCCAGGGAGGATAGCCTGACAGTTCGAGGTAGGGACCAAACGTAAGCAAAAGATCAGGCTCATTCATGATGCCCTCAGAAAGCTCAGCATCAATCAGTTCCATGGAGATATCGTGAGGAGAAAGCTTGCCCCTCTGCGACATTTCGGCCAAGGTACGTGTGAGATCGACCATGGAGTCACGGCCGTCTTGCTCGGAGATGAGGTGCAGACGCAGATGCTCCTTGGGCTTCTCACCAAAGGGCGCTGGGAGGTCCTCCTTATGGGGTGATGTAACACTAAGACCAGGATGCTCGGGGCCAAAGTAGAATGCGAATTTTTGGTTGACAGCATCGTAGACTCGGGGCATGTGCTTCTTGAGGATCCCTGCTACATGTTAGAGGATGTACAAAAGTATCACATGCGCCACTACGAACCTGTCTTCTCGTACACAGAAAGCATCGGAATCTCGGCGCAGGCGCACCATGTCGCAATCTCGGCTACCTCGTCAAGGAGCCGCTCGACATCAGCCTTTGTGCGGTGATTCTCCTCAAGCTTCAGAATAACACTGAGATGCTTTGGCTTTTTCGTCAAACCGACCAGGTCCTTCTTGATGTATTGCGGTGTACCATGATGATATTTGACGACGGATGAGATTTGGTAGCCCACCACGTTCCAGGTCTGGCGTATCTTTATGTAAAGAGAGAAGATCCCATGCATAATGGCAAAGATGAGGACGTGGATTTGGTTCAGGATGAAGCGACGAAGTCCTAACCGCGATCGTCGCTGTGGTCGAGAGTTTGGGCCTAGAGTGGGCGGAGGATCGTTGGGCTTAGGGAGATAAGACTGCGATGAGTTAGCATGGCGCACTACAATCATGCGCAATTTGCGACCATACATTGAGCATCCTCTGCCTTTCTTTCTCTGATAACAGTGTATGGTCTTTGGTTTCGTCGGCCCTGTAGGCCTGACGATCGCGAGTCGTCATGATAGGCATGGCTATTGATGTGCAGCCTCGAGGCTGTCTAACAGGCGATTGGAGCTGCGAAAGCGTGCCCGAGGGATTGAGATGTTGGCGACAGGATTTCGACTTTGTAAACAGTCAAACAGGGATGCGATCGCGCAAACAACCGAGGATGTGCAGGCTTACAAGCTTGGACAGGTGAATGTGGGCAGACGTGTATTTAAGTCAAGACAAGGCCATGGCAAGAAAAGTCGTGGCGGTGCGATATGGGTTACGTCGCTTTTCTCCACCGCAGCTCTTGGCCTTGCAGGTCACGTACGTGCCTGTGGCTCAGCTCCTCCTCCACTGGAAATCGGCAGCTGATAGCGGGGCTGGGCGCTGTAAGCTGAGCCTCTGGAGCTGCGACAGCGGGCGGACATAGGTACAATCTAGGTAGGTAGGTACTAACTTAAGCTCGAGGTCCAGTGCTTCACTCGGGCTAGGTACGACAAGGTATCCTAACCTATTGATCGCCCTGCAACGCAATGCCATGAACCCTTAACGACCGACAACGAAACGAGATCGACGACGCGAGCAAACAGTCCACACTACTACCACGTTCCTCCTCTTCCAAGTATCGACTGTCGATGATCCCTCTCCACATGTAGGGCCTCTACGCTCATCAGAAACAACAACATGGAGCGCACCGCTTCTGGCCCCAAGACTCTCTTCCCGAGAGGGCCAAGCTTCACTCTGGACGACTTCTCCAACAAGGACTTTATTGTGCGTGACTTTGTCGATAGCCTAGCAGAGACCGCCGTGCCCTCGAATCGCCGGTCAGGGAGTGCGCAAACACCTTTCGATCCAAAACCCCTTATTCGGACATTTGAAAGTATGACCGGCGTACACTTTTTGCTTATATATTCAGATCCAATCGTGCTGACCCGAGCTGTTAGATGCCCTTGATCAACTCGGCTCGCTTGGAGCTGAACTCCAGGAGAAGGAGTCGGAGCTTATGTCCCATGTGCGCCGTGCAGAGGTAGCCCACGATTCAACACTCGAGACCCTAGGCCAGAAGCTCGACGAGTCCATGAGGGCGTTCGAACAGTTAGATCTGTCCCTCAATCAAGAACATTCTTTTAAAAATGGAGTCGGCATCAAAACACACGCTGGCGGCAACATTGCGCTCCAAATCGGCGAGAAGCTCGAGGACCTGGACAAGAAACGACGGCGTGCGAACGATGCCATATTTCTGATTCAGTGCTGGACGGAGGTCAGTGAGACGGGAAAGCTATCACTCCTACAAGACGTCCAAAGACAGGCTGGTTCTGAGCACAAAGTACGGTGCGCAATGATTGTTCGACAACTCATGCGCATCAGCCAGCGACTTGATCCGGCATCGTGGGGGCAGACGAACGGCCAGCGGAACGGGGGACAAACGAATGGTGTGGTTGGAAATATCAGATTACACAACACCAGGGAAGTCTTGGAAAAGTTCTGCGAGACGCTCGAGCAGGACCTGCTTCAACAGTTCGAAAACAGCAACAAAAAGGGCAACTATAGTGACATGATGGAATGTGCAAAGGTTCTTTACGACTTCAATGGAGGTGCCAGTGTCATCGCGACCTTTGTCAACCAGCATGCCTTCTTCTTGGACCGCGATCAACTCCTGGCCGATGAGGTTCAGGTGGATAGCGACACATGGGAACAGCTGGCAGATCCTGACTCGGAGCCGCCAACGGTGGAACCAAGCCTGCAGAACCTCTTGGACGAGATCAAGATCGTCATGCAAGACGAGTCCAACCAGATCAAACTCATCTTTCCGTACTACGAAACAGTACTTATCAAGTTCATTCAACGAATATTTCAGCAGTCAATCCAACAGAGGCTCGAAATGGTATTGGATGAAACTCTCAAAATCTCTTCTTTGGCTTTCCTGAGAGCCTTGCACTCCTCAAGAACTTATCTAGGATCATTGGTCGAAGATCTCAAGTCCCATGGCTTGACAGAACACCCCGAGCCCTGCTCCGCCCAAATAGCACACACACTTGACCAGCAGATGGAAGAGCTTTTTGTGCCATATATGATAGGCAACTCGTACATCGAGCGGGAGAGGAAGAGCCTGGAAGAAATGTACAGCTCCCTGCTCTTCAAGTATAGTATATACCATTCCAGGCGGAAAAAGGCGCCCACTGGTTTCATGGCTTCACTGGCCCAGCAAGGCACACAACTGATTGCCTCCGCAAAGGATGCCTATATCGAGCGTCTCGACTCTTCAGAACTCACAAGCACACAGAAGAAAATGATGCTGCGTGTTGCTGGCGTTCAGGATAAGGACAAGGATAACAAGAACGAAATCGAGGTCTCGGAGGAGGACGGCGCTTTGAGCGTTGCTAATGCCAAGCGCATGCTCAAGTGGTTGGCTGAGAGCGTCCAGCGCACTCTTGAGCTCGGAACCCAGACCGATACTCCCAAAGATGTGAATACTCTCCTGAACCTGCTCTTGACGAGCCTGGGCCAGGTATACATCGAGACTACTCTCGATGCTGCCCTTGACCAAGTCTCTGTGCAGGAGAACACAAAGACTGAGCCTGATCTATCTTACTTGCCAACGATACAGCCAGCTGTCACTATCACAAGTCTCATGGATCGGTTCATCACAGTCGTGCTCATCCGGCTTGCGGAATCAAACACAACAGTCAGGCGTAGCATGGAGGCGCAGAAGAGGGTGGCCATTAGTAACATTGAGAAGAAGACAAACAATGTCATCAAGGGCACTATTGACGTTGTGTCAAATTGGGTGACCAAGTCCTTAGCTGGTCAGCGCAAGCAGGACTTCCGACCAAAAGAGGTCGAGCTCGACTCATTGCAGACGCAGACGTGTCTGAGCATCTGTACTTTCTTAGCCCGCGTCCAGCGTCTCGCTCGTCAAGCTATCGACGGCCAAAACTCAGAAAAGTTCTTTACCGAACTTGCTCTGGTGATTCTGAAGCTGCTCTTTGAGCACTTCAAAAAGTTCCAGGTCAACGCCACAGGAGGTCTGATGGTCACGCAAGATATCGCAAAGTACGTTTCCACAATGCGTGAGTGGCCATTGACCAAGGAGGTTGGCTCCGCTGTCGAGATGCTTACTGAGATTGGTTCTCTCTTTATCGTCGGCCCCGAAGCACTCCGCGAAAAGACACGAACACTGGCGGCATCGGGCATAAGGGGGAAGTTGTCCAGGGCAGACTTTAGAGCGTTTGTGCAGAGGCGTGATGACTCGGGGACAGTGGGTATTCAGAGCGTTTTGAGTGGTCTTTGAGCGTTGGTGCAAGAGGCGGATCATGGGAAACTCTGTAGAATGTGTTGCAGAGAGGTGTTTTTTGTAGCCATGAATGCATTGAATGAGATACCATGATCTATATTCATAGTCCAAGGGCTATTGTCGATATGGTACGGAGAAGTGGTTCATAGGTCTCGTCTCATGCCACCATCTCTCCCCGTCCTCTGTTCAATCTTCTCATCGAGGAAGTCCATGATCTCACAAGTGTTGGTCAACTTCATGAGTTCCGCGCGCTCCTTCTTATCTAGAAGCGATGCCTTGTCAGACCCCATGCCTGGCGCTGTCATTTCCATAATGTGATGTTGTACCAGCTTGAATGGCACAGGGGCCTTCGCAACCTTGCACATGAAGGTTTCAACAGCTTCCCATGGGCAAGCCGAGTAGCCAGCGAAGATGGCTGGGTTAGCAAGGAGACCCCGGGCGGACATGAATCCAGAGAGGTGGGTGTTACTAGGGCGTGGCGTGTTCACAGCAGAGTTGGTGTCGTCGAGAACAAGTTTGTCTAGTGAGGGGAGGGGAGAGTCGTTATTGTTGGTGATGGTGGGTTGAAAAGGGAGAGTGTTGAGGTCAAATACATCCCCTGAAAGAAGTATTGGGAGTATTTTCGAGTACTTGGCTGTCAAGATCTCGAGGGCTTCGGTCCTGATTGGTGTGGTTGATGGGGTTGATCTTGTCCGAGGGTGAATGGTGATCCAGTCAATCTGGCGGTTTTGTGGGTGACCTATCACGGTGTCTATGAAGTCCATGGTTTGCCTGAATGTGTCAGTGAACCTATCTTTCCTGAAAGAGAGGCCGTACCTGAGATCGTTGTGAATCCTGATTTTCACACTCACACTTCGGCCTTTGGGACTGTCAATGTCCTTTTCAAGGCCAACACCCCATCCATCACTCTCCAGACGCTGTCGAGTTTCAACCACCATATCTCTTACCAACTCACGATGGTTCATCAATGCAGCACCTAGCGTCTCGGCACAAGCCCATGACTGTGGGCATCCGCAGTTGAGATCGACGCCTTGGGTATAAGGGGCAACGAGAGCTGATGCACGAGCAAGTTCCAGGGGGACATTTGCGCCGAACTGCACGATAGTTGGTGGTTGCTTTGGTGTGGTAGAGATGGTCAAATCTATTCCAGTATATCAGCATAGAGTTTATTATACGCGCATACCGTGACCAACCGCTGTCTCGGGCAAAACTGCTTCGATTGAACTCCTTGGCAAGGATCATAGGAGACCAACATAGGTCAACTCCATATTTGTGAACTGTTTGTCGAAATGCCAACTAACAAATATGAGCAGTTTTTTCTCTCAAGTATCACATTCTCCGAAATGTACCTTTCCATATCGAACCATGGGCGCAAGAGCATATAAGAAACGATCCTGTTTCCTAGCCACATCAAAGATTTTGAGTGGACTATTTCATAAAGTTAGGCATACCCTGGACATAACGGAACGATGGTATGGACTTACTGGTCAGACTCACAATTCTCACCGATCGACATTTTGAGAAAGAATACAAGAAGCCAAGAGTAAATCCTTATTAGTCGTGATGTGCTTCTCGGTCTGTAGTGAGATGTATCGTAGTTGAATTACTTTGGAAGAGAGGTTTTTTGTGCAAGTCGAGGCACGTGACTGACTTTTACTACCAAAATGAAGAACGCCTCAAGAAAGAAACATCACAATTACAAAATAACGACAAGCTATGTTGAGTGTTATAATTACTATTTGTATACGTCTATACCATCTAAAATGCCGTGGCAATAACATAGTGACCGTCCCCAGAATCTTCTGACTCTACCGCAAATATGCTGTCTGCATCACCTTCAACCTCCTGAGCCTCCCGTTCGTTCAGCAGCTTCTCTCTCTCCAGTATCACAGCCTCAACCCACTTCTTCTCAGCTGCCATACGCCTCATAATTTCCGCCTCTTTCTCCTTACAAGAGTCGTCTAGCCGGTGTTTGGCGCTATACATGAGCTCCTCTCGATATGTTCTGTTATCTTCGAGTTTGGCCTCCAAGACCCTGAGCTGGTCGGCCTTCCACTTCTGCCATGCGTGGTGTTTCTGATCCATACGCTTTCTGAGAGCGAGCATTGAATTCTCAACTCCTTGGTCTCCGTTATCCTTATCTTCCCAATATGCTTTGAGCCGCTCGTGGTAAGCTTCTTCAAGCTCATTCTCCTTCGCTGCTCGAACTCGGAAGTCCGCATTCAGTGAGTTTTCCTTTTCAGTCATCTTCGCCATTGCGAGTGCTCTTAACTCAGATAGCTCCGCCTCGTGTTTCATTTTCAACTCTTGCTTTGCAGCTCTGACGTCAAGAATCATATTCTCAGCTTCCTCTTCTTGGTCAACATCGAGCAATACTTGTTGCAGGTCATGCAACTCATCAAGCACGGTTCTCAGTTCTTGATACTTGACTTCAATATCCCTCCGACGGATACTCTCCTGCCGTACTCTTTCCTCGAGCTCACACTGACGGCGTTCCTCCTCTAATCTTTCCTGCTCCAATCGTAGAAGCTCGGCCTTGAGAGCTTCTTCACGCTCAAACTCCTCAATTTGCAGAAGAATATGCCGTAGTTCCTCGGCTTCCTCGGCTTCCTCTAGTTCTTGAGCGCGCCTTTCTGCGCGTCTAGAAACAACACCCTCTTTCAGTGCCTGGAGGTCCTCCATCGTACAAGTGCAAGTTCGCCAACGTCGGGAGCAAACATAACAGAACTGGGTGCCACACCTACAAGTCATGTGTTGGCAAGCCTCCCTATGCTCAACTAAGGCGTTGCAGTTGAAACATCTCTTCCAACCCTCGTCCTCGGCCAGTTGGTTTGTGAGACTCATATCGACATCTTGAGGGCAATCCTCTCCAGCATGAGCAGGCCCACGACATAACGTGCATGTTACATGAGAGCGATCGCATATTCCTTGACGCTTTCCGGGATAGATCCGCTTGGGCTTGATCCAGAGGTTACAGTTTGGATTGCTGCAGTAGACACGGTCGCTGACGGGGAGCTCCCACTCTTTAGATCGGTCTTCAAATGTCTTTTTCAGGTCCGAAGGGATGAAACGCGTGACGGTCTTGACGGGTATCTCGTTTAGGCAGCACTTGGGTGGCCACTGTTGTTCATTCTGGCATGCAGCAGTAACCAGGCGAACAAAACAGTCGCGACAATAGTTATGACAAGGCACTTTGATGACGTCCTTGGGATGAAAGTCGTCCAGACAGGACACACATTCCCTGAGATTAGGTTGTTAGTAGGGGAACCTCATATACGGTGCCAGAACTCACACTTCCTCGACGCAGTTTAGTTTAGCCAACCGCCCGAGACCTTCAGTAGCATTCTCAGCTTCTGCAACCTGTTCTTGCAAAGCTCCGAGAGCGGCACCCGTGGCGCTACTCTCACCTCGCTCATCACTGCGCTGGAAGAAACGGCGAAGGGCAAAAAGGCGTCTCTTATTTGCTCTTGCATCGGCTTTGGTGATAACGCTAGGACCAAAAGTTGTCATGAGAATTTCCTTTTTAATCTTCGGGGGAGGTACGGCGTGATTCGCTTTTACCTCGACTGAAGGTTCTGCAGGTATAATGATGGGCAGATAAGGCTCCTTGCTTTTACCTTTCTCATTTTCCTCTTGCTTTCTTTGCTCCTCATTTTCTTTCTTTTGGCGATCTTCTTCAATGATTCTTGCGTTAACATTCTCAACTGAAGACTGAAGTACGTCGAGAAGGACTTGAGACGTGATATTTGGTGCCTTTCTCAATGCCTTTGGTGGATTGTATTTGTGCCAGTCGAGGTCAAGAATATCAAGATCGGGTAATTTCTTGACTGCCCAAGAAATTCGCTGCTCTTGCTTCTCCCTAGACGTTTCAGAGCCGTTGAGAACTTCAAAGGGGCTCTCATAGAAATCGAGGTAATCTTCAGGTCCGAAGGCACCAGGCATGAGGGGCTGTTCACGACTCAACCCTGCCATGCCTGCTATTGTTGTCAACATGAAAGCACCCTCTCGCCCGAATAAAAATATAAAAAGGCGCCAACCGGAGAGGTCAAGAATAGAGTATGCCTCTAGTAAGAAACCAAGCAATGATGTGTTTGACTGGTCGAACGGGTCGATAGCGTTGATCATGCGACAAAAAGTTATATACTTGAGTCGATTAGGTAGTAGAGAGGTGTCACAGATCTGCAGGTCAACTTACCCGATCCTGGTGGCCCCGTGTAAGCTAATCAACCGTCCATATGCTGGTTGAGCTCTGTTCAGGAAGCATGGGAGCGTCTGTAGGCAAGGGGGTTCCAGTGCCTAATAGTTCTCTTCAGGGCCATGATATGACCAATATGTCACATCACTAGCTCAACCAGGCACTCTTTAGGCCCAGAGTCAGCCCTGGGGGCAGTCTTAGAGAGAGGCTAAGAGGCTATCGTAGCATGCCATAGAGGGCCTTAGGGATGGAGCAAGATCCTGATGAAAGGATGGCATGTGGCCAATCAGACGCCCCATCTGGTGGCACGCTCGCATTTGCCTGGCCATGTCTGGGTTTCTGCCGCAGAAGCGGGCGGAGTGGCACACGCTGTTTAGAGGACCATTAGGAATGAGGCTGAGTTTCAGCTCATATTCCTAGCGTGTCTTAGACGGTGCGCGTGGTCTGAAAGTGGGAGAACTGTAGCCTGAAACGGGTGAGGCAATACTAATATTAGCGGTTTGGTGTAGCTGTAAGTGGTTGGATGTTCAGTGCAAGGCAGATCGGGCGTTGACAGTGGGTACAGTGTATGTAGGTAATGGGACCCCTGGTTGTTGGTGGCTATTCCGCCTGTAATTCCGCATCTCAGTCAGGCACATCATGATTTGGCTACGTTGGAGGTATAAAGGAAGTCATTGGTGTTGATGATCTTATCTCGATAACTGGCACCTGTAGAACTATCTTCTATCACTGGGTGTCATAGGGATGGACATCGATCTATTTGTCCTTAGTCTCACAAGACAATCAACCAGAACCCCAGAGTTGCCTTAGTGGGTAGACAGCCGTACCTCAGTACCTACCTATAGTCTCCACAATGATACTTCAATATTTCCCCAGCCAAAGATATCTCGACTTTAACGTCCCCCACCTAAAGACCGGCCACCCCTATAGACTGGCCACCTTAGCTAAAACACTAAAAACCTAATATTATAATTAATTAATAAATTATTATAATACTATATTTTTTATATTAAATAAAACTTTAATTAGTAAATATTTATATAGAAATTAATATAAAAATTTTTAAATTTTAATTTCTTAATTTTATTTACTATTCTTTCTAGTTATAAAGTTTTCTATATCTATTTATAAGCTTTTTTTATTATTAGAATCTTTATAAACTCTATATTTAGGTTATAAATAACTTTTTTATACTATTTTAATTAATTTTTTTTATTTTCTTACTATAAAATATTTATTTCTTTATTTTATTACTTAATATTAAAGTTATAATAGTCTAATTAACTGCTAATCTTTTTAAAAAGTAGCCTAATAGTTAGATCTTATATTATAGAAGTTAGGATTTAGCCTAAAGCTTACTAAAGCTATATAAATAAATAGAAAGTCTTTAAGAGACTTAAATCCTACTCTTTTACTGGTAAATTTACTGTAATAGTAGGAGAAGGTATCTCTATAACTATTAGGTTTATTAAAACCTTTATTAGGTTTATAGATTACAGTTTAGTAGCTTTAAAGCCAGTAATTATATTAGACTTTATAATAGCTTCTTTTTAAGCCTTATTATAAATATATAGAAATATAATTTTATTAATATAATTATTATTAAAGATAAAAGTAAGATTTAAAAGAAGATAATAATATACCTTCTTTAGAGGACTAAAAACTATAATATTTAATAACTAAAAGATATAAAAAATATAAATAGAAAGAAATAATAGATATATATTATTATTATAATATTTCTAGAGGAAATTTTCTATAATATAACTTCTATAGCTATTAAAAATAAGAAATTAGGGTTTATTTTTCTTTTTAGGCTATATTAATAAAATAAAGACTTTTTTTAATTAAATTAATACTAATTTATTACTTATCTAGCCTTTATTACTATATATAAATTTTTAGTCTTTTAGGAAGTTTAAATTTTTAGGGAAATATTATTATTAGACTGTTTTCCCCTTAAAAATAACTATAGGTCTTAAAACCTTTTTAGTTATTAAGATATACTTAAGAATTATAATTTAGGCATAAAAACCAGGCTAATAAATAAGTATTAACTTTTTTAATTAATAATTAAAAAATAGATTATTTATTTTTATTTCTTTTATTATTTTAACTTTATTAATATTATATCTATTTCCTTACTTAACTAGGTATATTACTGGCATTATAAGAAGTATAAAGAATACCTTTATTAGTTTAAAAGAAGCTCTATAATATTAATTAAAATTAATTTTCTTACCTTTTAATATTCTAATATTAAGATTTTATCTTAAAAAGCCTTATAACTAGTTCTTTCTAATACCTTTTAGGAAGCTATTATAGATAGCAATCTTACTGGCAAACTCTTTAACTTACTAATATAATATAAGGCATCTTAAATTAGCTTAAATAATAATTTAGTCTTAAAGACTCTTTTCCTAAATATTAAAAAGCTTTTAGTAAGGTTTTTAGGCTTCTTTTAATATTATACTTCTTTTAATCTAACCTTAAAGCATAAAACGGTTAATACTATAAGCTTTAGCTGCTTTATTTACTAATATATTATCTATAACTATCTAAAGTGCAGTATTTATATCTTTTTTAGTAAAAGAAGGTATTTTAAATTAATTAGTATTAGTTTAAAATTAATTAGAATTAAATTAATAGAGTTATAACTATTTAAAGTATATATAAATTAGGTGGCTAGGTTAAGAATAAGGTAGCCAGTCTGTAGGGGTGGCCGGTCTTTAGGTGGGGGACGTTAGTGATTACATTAACACTCGAATTATTCGATCGTGATTAACCTCGGCCAAAACCAATCAATAAATATGGCACGCCTCTCAGGACTCCAAAAAGAGGTCCTAGCACTCTATAGAAACTGTCTAAGAGAGAGTCGAAAGAAGCCACAAGTATGAACGGATTATTCATTCGGGAGCTCTGTGACTGACATCGGACTCAGGCAACTCGCTCACATTTTGAGAGCTTTGCCAGGTGAGCTACTCCCAAACTTCCAATATGGGCTTTTATTTATCAATACTCTAATATCTCGCCAATAGACATGAGTTCTCTAGGAACTTGGCTATCGATAAGCGCGACTTTGCCGCCATTGAATTCCTCTTAAGGAAAGGACGACGCCAACTTGAGGTCTACGGCTCACCAGGCATCAAAGATATAAAATAGACGGCATCCAGCGGCTCCTGCCTCTCACTCCAAAGTTCAGTTGGATGTATTCGACTGGAACAATGTGGCAAGAGATGTAAAATTATCATCTTGTATAGTACCTTCCAATACTTGGCCGAGCAAGTTCTCGGAATCATCACAAACCCAACATTACCTCGGCCAAGTTTCCCTCATCCATCACCAGCACAAACTCATTGTATTATCACTCTCATACCGAAATAACCAAGCCCTCCTTTGTCTCATACAACCAGCTCTTTTAGACTCTTATAGCTCGTGTATTGCAGAATAGTCATGTCAGAATCTAACACTGGCCCTCACAACCCAAACTTGCCCATCACACGGAAACCTCATTCTGTCAGCGACAGCTCGAGGGCTCGTGGGCGTACCATTTTTAGACCACGACGATCTGTGCGCGTAAGGTACCAGAGCACAAACCAGCAACATCATGGCCCTCGATCGAGTTCATCACCACCCGATGCAACTTACATAACAAGCCCAATAAAACAGTCTAGTCACGTTCAAGGAGCGAACGATAGCGCCGTGGAAATGCACTATAATTGTGAAACAGACTGGATGGATGATTTCGAGCCTGGTTCCGCCGTCTCTGGACCAGGAAAGCAACACAAAAGTTTCCTTGCTCGTGACAGACGGTCAAGACGTGATATACCTTCGAGATCCGAATATCTCTCCAAAGACGCCTCGCTACCTTCAAAGGACGCTCGTAGAGATGTCAGTCCCTTGCAAATGTCCGAGGTCGGTATCTCAGAGCCCCCGAGAAAAGTGTGTCATTCGACTCTCAAAGGCCAATTATCCGAGATGGAGGCAGACGCGTGCCCTGCACCGTTGCAAAGTCATGCTGCAGATGTCTTCAGCAATAACTCTGCCGCCCAAGGTCACCAGAATGTAAATGACGAACTCGTGGAGGCCATCTCGAGAAATATAGCCCAACAACTACAAATGCTATCACTCAAGAATACAACCGTTCGTGGACGAAGCGACACTCAACAGCCACTTTCCTGGACCTCGGATAGCCTCGAAAACGAGTCGAGACCCCCAAGTCATAGGGAAGCCCTGAATCGATTCACTCAAGAGCTGCAGAGATATGCTGAGCAGTCAGGTGCAAAAGGTAAGCTGCCGATACCTACTCCGACCCCACCGCGTTCTAGCACAAGCCTTCATACGATAGCAGCTCTCCTGCCCTTTCGTTCCGAGTTTAAAGCTGCCGGTCTTGCGATTACTTCAAAAGATCAAAAGAAACGTCCCTCCCACCGGTCTCCTGTTGGTAAAAATAGAGCGACGATGAACCAAGCACCCCCGTCTCATGCCGAACAACAGCATATCCTCCAGATGGATGGCAATGCAGGGTGCACCAGTTCAAGTACAGAAATCCCTTTCCCAGTGTCAAAAGACATGAACGAGTTCAGATATGCAATGGTGGACCAGCCAAAGCCCCATAAGTATCGAAGAAAGAAGGTAAAGGCTGAGGAGAAAGTGCCCCAGACTTGCTGCACTTCTTGTCAACTGGGAGATCTGTGTCAATGTAGTAATGATTAGAATTGTCTGCAGCTTACACAGAAACCAAAACCTTTATATTCAGAATCCCTCAGCGAGAAGGTTTTAACAGGACCTACGGCCAAGCTTCCCAGACCACGAATGCATACATATCCCGAATGGCCCAATGTCACATCTTTGGAGAGACGGTCGAACCAGCGGAAGAACCTCGACAAACGGAAGACAAAATCGACTTCCCCAGCTGTACGAAGCACCCTGAAGACGAGGCAATCAAATCGAGCTTTTTTCACTGGGCGAGGGACACCTATGATCTGCTCGAGCGTGTCGTTGGAATCGGTAGTCCAGGATAAAGCTGGCACATCCTCAAATAAACACCACCCTCGTGTAAAGAAAGACGTTTATGCACACAGAAATTGTAGCCAAGGTAACGAAGAGGAGAGTCCATGCATCAGACCAGTGCAGACCTCGAGAGATATCAAGCAAGCGATATCAGTGCAACCTCGCCCCAGAAGCTGCCATAGCTTAAGTGCTGATGTTCTTGTCCCGCAGCAATTTCATGCCACAAAGAAGTCCAGCAAACCTTTGCCAGAACTCCCTCACCCAGATTCGACATCAACAACTACAGAACAAAGCTGCAGATTGTCTGTCGAAGATGTCTCACCATCTACACCGAAGAAGGACTTACTTGATAAAGGTAAAGCACGGGTATCATTGAACAGGGGAACCAAGTATGGAAGCTCTTCCATATCACCAAATCATATTACTGTCTGTTCACGAGGCTTTTCTGGTCGAAAGATTGGACGACCAAACGTACCAAAGCGAACATCATCCATTCGAAGTCTTCGAGCAGCCAATCAAGATTATGACCAAGATGGAGTCCTAGATCGCGATGTGCTAAGGGGCCTCCATATTGCGTCTTCGGCAGCTTGCAATGAGCAGATTGATTCGTTCATCCATGAGAAGACTGGTCTACACATTCGACAATTTCTGGCGGATCTCATGCCGCTTGAGAGTCTGGGCAACGAACCAGTGCGGGAATCGAAGGGAAAAAGGTCGAGGAGAAGGCGTTCAGACATCAGGGAGGCGAAGCGACGAGTGAGGAAATCTCGACAAATGAGAGAACGCGCCATGGTCTGATGCTTGGTGAATGGGGTGTAGCAATTCATTCTCCCAGTTTCAGCAATTCCTGTGTCTCTGAATGCAACAGATACATTGTTACGCTTAGCTTAGATAAGACGGCAAACCCTCACCAAGGTTTGCAGGATTGCGGTGTTCTCATTCAGTCATATGTTAAGCAATACCGAGTTGTGCTATGAGTAGATAGTCCTAAGGCATCGATTTCAAACATGGTGTGTGTTTGAGTGGCTACAGGGGTTGACGTATGATGCTTCCCCGCTCAATCTCAATTCTTGGCCTCTTTTGAGTTTATGATAAGCACATCAACTCGAGTTGGTGTCGCCATTATAGTCAATTTGATACTTCATTAGAACCTCGCCTTTAATCAAAGACTATGGATTTTTTGCGGTTGTCTCAACATGACATTCAGGCTACGCGAGCCAACTTCACCTTGTATGTGAACCATGATGACGAACACTTCCTAAGATGTTGGAAGCATCAAACATGCAAAGGTTGTCTTGCAGCTTCACAGTGTGGCTGGTGTCCTTTTGTAGGCCTTCATTTACAAACCATATCGCTTCAAGCTGTACATACTCATCGAATTTGCAGACATGGTCATGTGTGCCGAATACTAGCAACATGCCGCTGCTCGCACCAGCCTACAACGAGAACATCTGTCCACACTGGGCTGAACGTTGGGAGTTACGGACAAGGCCGCTCGGGTGCCAGGTTTCGTCAATCACGAGTCTCACTGCCATTGTCACCATTGTATCGACGCTGGTCTTTGTTTTGCTCATGGTCAGTCTTGTGATGGCTATCCAATGGTTCTGGCAGTATCACAAGAAGCATCCTGGTTGGTGGCGGCTACGGAATCAACGCTGGGCAAGAATGTGGTTACGAGCTGGAGAACTTGAGGCCCTACTACCAGGAAGCTGGCCGGATAATGGAGGTCCTTAGTATAAAAAGTGGAGGGACCAACGACTACGAGGTTTAGAAGAGTCACGTTACAGACACCGAGCGATTTTTGTAACTGACACTCGATATCCTTCACCCGGAGCTGACGGGAGGGATGATAGCCACTTCGTCTGCTTCCTGGATCACTGTGTCTGAAGCACCCTCCTCACTAGGCGAGTCTACATAATCAAGGTTGACAGTGACTAGACAGGAATCGAGGATCTTGGTTTTCATGCCAGGATACTTGGACTCGAGCTCGGCGAAGAGCTTATTGAGCGTCATCGTGGCCGGCAAAGCTTCATAGTCCCTACCAGTGAAAGAGCTAGCACTGGCAAAGTAAAGAACGTTGAAATGTCCGGCCGGAGGCTTGGGGACCGAAGGCATTGTGGAAGCGAGGTGCCTATAAAATTCTTTTTGCAATGTTAGCATTGGCAAGAAACAGAGTTCAAAAACAAGTGGTGAAGGAGGGTTTGGATCAGAGATCTTGGTGATAAAAAGGTACATCAATGTATGTTTCAGGTAATACATGCTAAAAAACATCATTCCAACTAGAGTTGTATAAGGATAAATGTGCTAACTTACCAATAAAGTCGGGAGAGACTTGAGTTGTGAAAAGAAAATTGTTGGAGGTGGAAGAAGGAAACTTTTGAAGATTTCCTCTGGCCGCCCCGCCTAATCTGAGGTCAGAGAAGTTGCACGTGACTGGATTTCACGATGTGAAGCGAGGTTAGTTATGGAGACGCAGAATGTCAGAGAGAAAAAAGAGGTATTCATGTCTCCAGTTGCCAGGTCAACACTAAACCCCGAGGTCGTTGAGTTCGCATCATAGCACTTGTTGACTGGAGAACTCCCGATGTGATCTTTTCTTGCCTGAACTGAGCTGAGCTTCTCAAGGATCGGAGCTGTTGAAACAGAGGGAGAATACCACGGAGAAAACAAGAAATGGATTTCACTTTTCTTCGGATTCCAATACTGCAAAGGAACAACTGTTCTGGGATTTTTTCGTTATGCCAGACCAGATCCGTCCGTGTGACTCCTCTAACAAATGAAACTGGAGTGTCATGTGCAGCTCCAGGTCAATGTCCCAGTCCCAATACAAGGCGCGCACGCCATAGCATTAGCATGCATAGACCATACGTCGTTGACCGTCTTTCGAGAACCCCATGCTGCCCCCGAATGCATATTTATCGTAGTCGTCGGGCCTCACGCTCGGATTCGAGCAGGCAGAGGATGTCGTCCTCACGGACTGTGGTGGTTGTACGTTAGCATTTGTAATCCTGTATTCCTACTCCGAACCCTCGTTTGTGCGCTGGAGGGGGCGGCTTCGAGAATCAAATCGTACCTGGGCCCTTCACGTTTCGGATGATCGATCGGGTCTGGTCGTCCATGAACTCGACGCGGACCTGGGTGACACCACCACGAGAACCTATCCATCTAGTCAGAAAATCCGTTTTTCACTCCATCGTTTCGATCCTTCTGATATCTTGTTTCATCGATATCAAGTTTCGGGGAAAGACGCACCGGTTCGGCCGAGAACTCGGGTGACCTTGACGAGCTTGACGGGCTGCTTGGAGGCGTCCATTGTTGCGACCTGAAGAACTGGTGAGCTGGATGAGAATGGAAAGCGCGATGGGTCGAGAAAAAGCCGTACTTTTGGGAGTTTGAGTGGATTGGGCGGTGGTCGCGAACGTGAGCTGGAGGAAGATGGAACTTTTTTTCGTTTACCAAATCAATTAATTTGGTGTGTCAAACTGCAAAAAAGCCCTTAGCCCCACGAGCGGATTAAGAGTTGGGCCGATTGTGTTCAGCCATGTGGCGCAGCTTGTGGCGCCATGAGCGAGATGGCCGCCACATGTATCAAAGCTAAGATATGGATCATGAGATTTGTTTGAAGTGAAAAAGATTACATGTTTTTGGTTATTTGGATATCAACAACTCAGTTGATTCGTTTCCTCAATTATTTGGCTTATCTACTGGGGTATCAGATCAACGCATCGTTATTCATAAATCTTCCATCCTCTCCTCTAGATCCTTGACCCACTCCTCCATCACTTGCTTATTCTTCTCAATAGACATACTGCCGTCCTTTACAGCCGCCTCAATCTTCACAAGACCTTCGTTCCACTGCTTCAGTTCCGTAGCCATCTCTGCTTGCTGTTTCTCAATGCGGGCCAGTGTCTCACTCGCAGTGGCAGCATCGGAATGAATTGCTCTCAGTGAACGAAGTCGATCCAGCAGAGGTGGGAGGATAGGAGTCAAGTTTTCAATCGTAGGGAGGATACCGTACAGAGCATTGATTTTGGCTTCTTGCTCAGTCTCTTCACTCTGAGCTGAAGAGCCATTTCGACCAAGCTCTTCTCTCAGTGATCTGGCCTTCTCCCGAGAGTCATTGAGCTTGTCCTGCTCTTGGGCCAGTGTTCGTACACGCCGACTGATTGCATCCAAATTGGCTGTCGAAGCTTCGGCAAGCGTAGAAATCTGCTTGTTCATGGAGTCCAAAGTAGGCAGAATTGCACGAGGAAGACCATTAGCCTCAGACTCTTGCATCAATGAAGCATTGATTCCGAGTCCCCGCTCCAGCATCAATAACCGACGGTCGAAATCAGTTGCCTTGGCTAATGCATGGCTTTGTTCATACGTCGGTTCGTACATTAAAGTATAAGTTGCATCCTCTGTTGAAGGTGCCTCGGTCTTCTCCTCAGAATTTGAAGTTACATTAGCCCCTGCAATCCGAATCGAAGTTGGCCGACCGGTGGGTTGCGATATCTCGTCCAAGACTTGGCTGAGGGAAGTCAGTCTGTCGTCACCGGTGGTGGCGTCAATGTTTTCCTTCGTTTGTGATTCTGCTTTTCGCTTTGCATATTCGTTCTTTGCTTCTTCCACTTCGCGCTTCAGGCGGGCAATTCGGCGTTCCAGACTCTCATCGTCGTCGTCGTCAGAGAGATCGCCAAGCTCCTGAGTACCGTCCTGCAGTATTCTTTGTCTCCGACTGGACACCTTGTACGCCTTGCGCTTCCCGTCGACTCGGTCCGAGAAGTCGACTCGGTTCG
Organism: Fusarium fujikuroi IMI 58289; assembly: GCF_900079805.1. Lineage (NCBI taxonomy): Eukaryota > Fungi > Ascomycota > Sordariomycetes > Hypocreales > Nectriaceae > Fusarium > Fusarium fujikuroi. The sequence goes on along the minus strand of NC_036622.1, from coordinate 2,102,057 downwards.
CGTCAACGTTGGTGGGAAGAAAGCGAGAACGCGCTTCATCTATTCGCAGCCGGGATCGAGATATACCGGGTGTCTCATCCTCGATATCGTAGAACTCGTCGTCCGAATGGGTTCGAGCAGTGGTTGTCTAGAGATACGTCAATGGCTGTGAACCGACTGTATGTGTAACACGAAGAAGCTTACAGGGACTGTAGAGTTGTCATCTGTGAGCTCCGGGGTCTCATAGATGTCTGGAGCGGAGTCCTAGGTAAGGTCGTCAGCATCTTCAAGATCTCTTTGTGCCAGAGGTAACAACTCACCAGATCTGGAAGAGCGGCGTATTTCCTGTTAAGAGCCATTTCCAATATCAAGGGAGATTTGAGTAGGAGCAAATTGCTACGTCAACCAGGGCCTCCGGTTACAGAGCTTTATTCTGACATAAACTTGTTGTGATGTTGTAAGGTGAAGGTGCATCACTTTGTACTTCGCTTCTGACAACAATGGAAATGGCAGTGAAACCAAGCACTGTCCAGTTATATCCCTTTTCGGCTTCCGAAATGGTTGAAGCACTGACCATTAGCGTAACAATAGCGCTAATGCTTCACTGTTTACTTATCCCCTGGCGGCGTTAGACCCTGCCTACAAGTCTAGTACCAGGGATTCAGAGGTGCCCGGGCTGCAGGGCGCAGGCGCGTTTAATCAGACGCGCGCTGACTCGCCAAGGGCGAGTGGGGAATTCCAGCAACATCTCAGTGAACTTACCTGGCCAGTGAAGGCAGGAACAAACACAGTTGATAAGTTGTTGTTTCGAGGAGGAAGCCGCTGTATCAAATCTTGGCTCAT